>NW_027602846.1:0-26749 GCF_053455715.1 Rhinoraja longicauda | reverse complement strand
AATTAAAATGCAGCTTCAGATTTGAGAAAGGGTGAGTTGGGTAAATGTTCTGTGCGTTTCGCCCAATGGGAAATATTAGTTCCAGCCGGTGAACACGAGCTGTGGCTCTGTTCAATCTGCAGTTTATTTTGTAGTGAACTACTTTAGGCCAGTTGACAGGTAGAAGTCAATTCAAACCCACAGACCAGACAGTAAGGTTGGTCTGAGAGTAAATGACCAACTCATCTGTCTGGGCTGTCCACACAGCGGCACAGAGAAAGATGCCACACACGCAGACTTCATTTATGTGCTTATTTATCATGCAATTCAAGAGAGCATATCTCCCATCATGCAGTGTAAACCTGGCACACGTAGAAACTGAAATAAACACTTCAATGATCAGGGACTGTTATCAAAAGTGACCAATATATATGACAGGCAAATCCCATGATTTCAAGGTTAGAGTTCTGTGGTAACAGAATATCCAAGGGCCATTTAAAAGCAGTATATTTGTTAGTGCTGTACCTGACGCAACGTTTGGCCAAAGGCTGCCGTGTTTCATGGGGTGGGATGGTGCATTTTAGTTCATCTGAAGTATCCCCATTTACCGGCATATGAATCATCTCCCTCTAAACCATTCCCTTCATGTACCTGTCCAAATGACTTTGTGTTGATATTACTATGTTACCTATGATACCCTGCCCCTCCAAGAGATCACTCCACTGCCTGCTTCGCTTCATGAAACAAAGTCCTCGCAGCCCAGCCTTTCCCTGTATCTCCGACCCTTGTTTTCTGGCAACGTGTTGTAAAATATTTTGAGGACTCTTTACAAATTAGTGGCATATTTCCTAAACATGCTGACGAAAAATTATACACGTTACTCCAAGTGCGTCCTCACCAACGTCTTGTCGAACTGAATATAATTTTCCAACTTCTAAATTTTATTCACTGATTGATGAAGACAGTGCTTCAAAAAACCTTCTCCACCACCCCACCTCCCTGTTTCGTCCCTTTTCTTTGAACTATGTAACATAGAAACTTGGAAACATAGAAAATAGGTGCAGGGGGAGGCCATTAGACCCTTCGAGCGAGCACCGCCATTCATGGTGATCATGGCTGATCATCCACAATCAGTAACCTGTGCCTGCCTTCTCCCCATATCGCTTGATTCCACCATCCCCTAGAGTTCTGTCTAACTCTTTTTCAAATTCATCCAGTGAATTGGCCTCCATTGCCTTTTGTGGCAGAAAATTCCATAAATTCACAAGTCTCTGGGTGAAAAAGTTTCTTCTCACCTCAGTTTTAAATGGCCTCCCCTTTATTCTTAGACTTTGGCTCCTGGTACTAGACTCCCCCAACTTTGGAAATATTTTTCCTACATCTAGCTTGTCCAGTACTTTTATAATTTTATATGTCTCTATAAGATCCCCTCTCATCCTTCTAAACTCCAGTAAATACAAGCCCAGTCTTTCCAATCTTTCCTAATATGACAGTCCCGCCATCCCAGGGATTAACCTCGTGAACATATGGCGCACTGCCTCAACGTCCTTCCTCAAATTATGAGACCAAAAAATACAACTGCAAAAGATCCTCTTTGCACCTTTATTCAAATCCTCTCGTAATGAAGGCCAACATGCCATTATCTTTCTTCCATGCCTGCTGTACCTGCACGCTTACTTTCAGTGACTGGTGTACAAGGACACCCAGGTCGTGTTGTACTTCCCCGTTACCTCATCTGACACCATTGAGATAGTAATCTGTCCCTTTGTTTATGCTGCCAAAGTGGATAACCTCACATTTATCTACATTATATTGCATCTGCCATGCATCAGCCCACTCACTCAACCTGGCGTAGTCACCCTGCAACCTCTTAACATCCTCTTTGCATTTCACACTGTCACCCAGCATTGTGTCATCTGCAGACTTGCTGGAGTTACTTCTAATGTATGGATCCCTTTGCTCTACAACACTCCCTAGCTAACTACCATTCACGGTAACGATCATGCCCTGATTTTACTTCAAAAATTAAAATCTCACACTTATCTGGAAGAAATACCGTTTGCTATTTCTCAGCCCATTTTCCAATTTGAAAAGTTCCTGCTTTAATTCTTGCTAAACATTTTCAGTCTGTGATACCATCTACTTTAGTGTCAACTGCAAACTTAAAAATTAGTCTTTGTACAATTTCATGCAACTCATTGATATGGATGACAAACAACATTGAGCCCAGCACAGATCTAATCTGTCTTCTAACTATTCATTCCAGATAACATCCTGGTGAACCTGTTCCGCACTGTCTCTGGCAATAGGACATAATTTCCATGATATGGTGACCATAACTACACAAAAGGGCCTCGCAGATATTTGAAGCACAACTGAGGAGGCCGCTGCACGTGGAGGAGCAGTTAAGTCTTGATTTTTCTATAATTTCATGTTCAGCTGCAGTGCAGGTTTGTTCAGAATCAGACGCAGATTGGAAATGAAACCATCTGTGAATTCAGGGGTGTCAGTCCCGATGAGCTGGAACCGAGACAAAAAGATGCATTAACTGTAGAGCAGAGGGATCTAGCACGACAGGTACACAGTGCGTTAAATGTAGCGTCATAGGTAAATAGTTTGGTCGAAAAGGCTTTAGGCACATTGGCCTTCATCAGCGAGAGCTTTGAGTTTTGAAGTTGGGAGGTCATGTTGCAATTGTTTAAGACGTTGGTGAGTCCATATTTAGATTATTGTGTTCAGTGTTGGGCACCGTAGTATCGGGAAAATGGTGTAAATCTGCAAAGGGCGTAGAGCAGATTTACGAGGATGTTGCCAGGACTGGAGGGCCTGGTCTACAGGCACAGATTCAGCAGGCTAGTAATTTATTATTTGATGTGCAGGATTAACTGGGGTGATCTTTTAGAGGTGAACAAAATAATGAAAGGAATACACCTGGCAGGCGCACAGAGAAGGGGAAGCAAGAACCATGGGACGGAGGTTTAAGATGAGGTGGGAACATTTCATCGGAACCTGAGGGGTAATTTATCACCCAAAGGTTGGTGGGTGAATGCAACGAGTTGCCAGAGGAGGTTTTTCAGGCCGGTGCTCATAGAGTCATGGAGTGATACGTTGTGGAAACAGGCCCTTCGGCCCAACTTGCCCACACCATCCAACATGTCCCTGCTCCCACCTGCCTCCGTTTCATCCATATCCCTCCAAATCCGTCCTATTCGTGTACCTGTCTAACAATTTCTTAAATGTTGGGATTGTCCCTGCCTCAACTACCTCTTCTGGCAGCTTGTTCCATGCATCCACCACCCTTTGTGTGAAAGAGTTATCCCACCGATTCCAATGACAGCTTTTCCTATTCATGTTAAAAGTATGTCCTCTGGAGCTCGATTCTCGTACTCAGGGCAAGAGAATCTGTGCATTTATCCGATCATTTCCTCTCATGATCAAATACACCTAAATAAGATCACCCCTCTTCCTCTTGTGCTCCAATGGATAGTCCGAGCCTACTCAACCTCTTCCTACAGGTCAGACACTGGCACTATCCTCGTAAAATGTACCTGGAACGTTTCCAGTTTGGCAACGTCTTTCCTCTAACACGGTACCCAGAACAGAACATAATACTCCAAATGCAGCCTCACTGCAACATGACCTCCCAACATCCATACTCCATACTCTGGCTGATAAAGGCCAATGTGCCAAAAGCCTTTTTGTCAACACCAGATCGACCTGTGCTTCCGCCTTCAAGGAACTGTGCACCTGCACTCCTAGATCCCTCTGCCCTACAACACTACCCAGAACCCTACCATTCACTGTGTCGGTCCTGCCCAGGTTAGATTTCTCAAAATGCAATACCTCACTTTGCAATACCATTCTTTGATTTGACTATAGGAGTAAAGAGGTCCTTCTGCATTTGTATAGGGCAATGGTGCGACTACATCTGGAATATTGTGTGCAGTTTTGGTCTCCTAATTTGAGGAAGGACATCCTTGCGATTGAGGTAGTGCATCGTTGAATCACGAGGTTAATCCCCGGGCTGGCGGGACTGTCAAATGAGGAAAGATTGGAAAGACTGGGCTTGTATTCACTGGAATTCAGATGTATGAGATGGAATCTTATAGAAATGGATAAAATTATAAAAAGACTGGAGAAGCTAGATGCAGGAAAAAAATTCCCGATGTTGGGGGAGTCCAGAACAAGGGGGGCACAGTCTAAGATTAAAGGGGAGGCCATTTCAAACTGAGGTGAAAAAAAACTTTTTCACCCAGAGAGTTGTGAATTTGTGGAATTCTCTGCCTACGAAGGCAGTGGAGGCCAACACACTGGATGAATTTACAAGAGAGTTAGCTGGAGTTCTAGGGCCAAGCGGAATCAATGGATATGGGGAGAAGGCAGGCACAGGTTACTGATTGTGGATGCTTTGCCATGATCACAATGCACGGCGATGCTGGCTAGAAGGGCCAAATGGCTTCCTCCTGCACCTATTTTCTATGTTTCTATGCTTCTCATATTTATCTGCATTAATTCCATCAACCATTCCTCAGTACACGTGACTAATCGATAAAGATCATATTGCACTTCATAACAAACATCTTTACTGACTGCAAAACAACCCACTTTTGTTTCAACTACAAACTTGCTAATCTTGCCGCTGCGTGATCTCATCCAAATCTTTGATATAGATGACAAACAGTAACGGGCCCAGCAGCGAACCCTGACGCATACCACTAGTCACTGGCGTCCAGTCTGAGAAGCAACCTTCCACTATCACCCTCTGCTTCCTTCCATGAAGCCAATTTGCTATCCATTCAGCTATCTGTCCTTGCGTCTCATGCGATCTAACCTTCAAGAGCAAGCTACCACGAGGAACCTTCTCGAATACAATGCTGAAGTCCATGTATTCAATATCTACAGATCTGCCCTGATCGACCTTTTTTGCTCACTTCTTAGAAAAGCTGACTATAAAAGGTACTATCAGGTACAGAGATACTAAAGCTACTCATTATAAAATGTATTATATTAAGGTGCTAACACAAAAATACTCTCTCAAACTTGAAGGACCATTTAGACAGGCATCGATTAGCCATTGATAGGAATATGTGCCGATCGAAGGCAGGTGGGACTAGTGTGGATGAGACATGTTGGCCAGTGTGGGCAGTCTGGGCCGAAGCCTCTAAGATTCTCTGACTCCATGTCTCTATAACTGGAGGGTGTGTGCACAAATAGGGCAGTAAGACATTCCTCACTTGTCCATAGATCTCTGTCCTGGGATCGGAGAACAGATTCACTTCGAAACATAGAAACATAGAAAATAGGTGCAGGAGGAGGCCATTAGGCCCTTCGAGCCAGCACCGCCATTCTTTGTTACCATGGCTGATCATCCACTTCAAGCCAAATCATGTTAATCACACTTGTTTTTTAACATTAACAGTCAGAGTTTCTGTTCAATGGTTAGCTGTGGGTCAGTAACCTGCATATTTGTTCAATCATCTACCGTGGCTCAGCACGAGGCCAATGTTGCCAATGATTTCACTGGTGAAAATATATCTGAGCATTGTGCGACGGAACTGGGAACTGGTTGTTATGTGAGATGTCCTTGGAATGGATGATTCAAAGAAATTACCTGTGTGTGACGTCAGTGCAGTCAGTAATGGGTCTGGATAAGCAGTGACATTATCAGTGTGGTCAGTGATGGCTATGGATAAACAGTGACATTATCAGTGTGGTCAGTGATGGGTCTGGATAAACAGTGACATTATCAGGGGGGTCAGTGATGGGTCTGGATAAACAGTGACATTATCAGTGTGGTCAGTGATGGCTATGGATAAGCAGTGACATTATCAGTGTGGTCAGTGATGGGTCTGGATAAGCAGTGACATTATCAGTGTGGTCAGTGATGGGTCTGGATAAGCAGTGTCATTATCAGTGTGGTCAGTGATGGGTCTGGATAAGCAGTGACATTATCAGTGTGGTCAGTGATGGGTCTGAATAAGCAGTGACATTATCAGTGTGGTCAGTGGTGGGTCGGGATAAGCAGTGACATTATCACTGATCTTATAATCTTATAGAAACATAAAATTCTTAAGGGATTGGACAGGCTGTATGAGAAAATATGTTCCCGATGTTGGGGGAGTCCGGGGGTCACAGTTTTAGAATAAGAGGTTTACTATTTAGGACTGATGTGAGGATAAACTTTTCACCCAGGGAGTTGTGAATCTGTGGAATTCTCTGCCACAGAAGGCAGTGGAGGCCAATTTACTGGATGCTTTCAAGCAAAAGTTAGATATAGCACTTCGGATCACGGAAACAAAGGATATGGGGAGAAAGCAGGAACGGGTTACTGATTTAGGATGATCAGCCATGATCATGTTGAATGGTGGTGCAGGCTCGAGGGCCGAATGTCCCACTCCTGCAATTGTTTTCTATTTTTCTATGTTTCTCTGTCTAAGCATCAGGTTGTGATACTTCCATTTCATCTTAACTCCTGTGTTTTATATTTTATACCAAAGTGGATAACAAACATATGATTTGCATTATTGCAGATGTTTGACTGTAAAGGGTTAACGTACGTTCAGTATCTGTAATTAATCTCATCTGCAATGAGCACTAACTCCATCTTGCTGCTCTATCCACGCTGGTAAACACAGCAGGTGAAGATGCATTCATTTGCGATTTTCATCTTAATTAACAATCGTTATAAATACTAATTGCCTCTCTCCGGCACACAATTTAAAGAATAACATATAATGCTGAAAATTAAAATGCAGCTTCAGATCTGAGATAGGGAGAGTTGAGCAATTGTGCTGTGCCATTCACCCAGTGGGGAATATTAGTTCCAGCCGGTGAACACAAGGCAAGGTTCTGTTCAATCTGCAGTTTATTTTTTATTGAACTACTTCAGACCAGTTGACAGGTTGATGCTAATTCAAACCTACAGACCTGACAACAAAGACGGTCTGAGAGTTAATGACCAACTCACCCGTCTGGGCTGTCCACAATGGTTCAGAAACATAGAAACATAGAAAATAGTTGCAGGAATTTGCCATTTGGCCTTTTGAGCCAGGACCGCCATTCAATATGATCAAGGCCGACCATCCTAAATCAGTACCCCGTTCCTGCTTTCTCCCCATGCAGCTTTATTCCGTTAGCAGTAAGAGCCATATCTGACTCTCTCTTGAAAACCTCCTGTGAATTGGCCTCCACTGACTTCTGTGGCAGAGAATTCCACAGATTCACAATTCATCTCAACTGGGGAGGTCGACGACAGATTAGTTTTTCCTCATCTCAGTAATAATTGAGCTACCCCTTATTCGTAAACTGTGATCCCTTTTCTGGACTCCCACAACATCGGGAACATTTTTCCTGTATCTAGCCTGTCCAATCCCTTAAGATATGTATATGTGTAAGAAGGAACTGTAGATGCTGGTTTCAACAGAAGATAGACACAAAAAGCTGGAGTAACTCAGCGGGACAGGCAGCATCTCTTGGGAGAAGGAATAGGTGGAGACCCTTCTTCAGAATTCTGTATGTTTCGACAAGATCCTCTCTCATCCTAAATTCCAGTGAAGTTAAGAGAGCTCTCACGCACACTCAGTCTGTATTTCAAGAGAATTAATTCAAGAGAGCATTTCTCCCTTCCTGTTGTGTATATCTGGTACACATAGAAACTGAAAGAAACACTTCAATGATCCGAGACATATTAAAACGACCAACGTATATGATAGGCAGTTATATCATTTTGTTGTTTAAACTGCAGGTGTGAGAACATTCGACACCTATTGGCGTTTAATTCCTCGGATTTCTAGGCTAGAGTTTAGTTTAAGGAGAGTGAAGCACCTGTTGGACACTTGCGAGGGAGATGAACAATGTGCCTCCGTTGTTGGTGACACCACCACCCAATACAGTATCGCCACTGTTGTGCAGTCAGTGATGTGTCTGCAATGTGGCTACAACTGGGGAGGCCGATGACAGAGCACATTAGTGATTACAGAACCGCTGATTCCAGTCATGTGAACAACAGGGAAACAGGCCCTTCAGCCCAGCGGTCCATGCGGACCGAGATACCTATCTACGGTAATCTCATTCACCTGTATTTGTCCCATATCTGTCCATCCCTATCCGAAACAAACGCCTGTCCAAATGCTGTTTATTTGCTGAGATGGTATCTGTCCCCACCGCCTCAAATGAAAAGATTGCACCATCTTTGAAGTCAGAATTCCCTTAAATCTCTCCCCTTTCGATTAAACGTAACTTCTCTGGGTTCAGATTCTCCCAGCCTGGGAAATAACTGCGACCATCTACTCAACCCTGCTGTAGTTGACATAATTTTACAAGCCTCAGTAAGGTCGTCCATGTACATTCTTGCTCCAATAAGATCAATTCCACCTGATCAAATCTGTCCTCAAACTAACGCTGTCCATTCCAGATAACATCCTGGTGAATCTGTTCACCACCGCCTCTGGCAAGAGGACATCATTTATATAATATGGTGACCAGAACTACACAAAAGGGCTTCGCAGATATTTGAAGTATGACTGAGGAGAGCGCTGCACTTGGAGGAGCAGTTAAGTCTTGATTATTCTTTATTTGGATGTTCAGCTGTAGTGCAAGTGTATTCACAATCAGACGCACATGGGAACTGAAACCATCAGTGAGTTCAGATGTGTCAGTACCGTTGACCTGCATACGAGGCAGGAAGGTGAATTAACTGTAGAACAAATGGATCTCGGACGACAGGTACATAGTGTGTTGAAATAGGTACATAGCGTCACAGGTTGATAGTGTGGTCAAAAAGTATTTTGTTACATTGGCCGTCTTTTGTCAGAGCATTGTGTATAGGGGTTATGTTGCGGTTGTGTAAGACGTTGGTGAGGCTGCATTTGGAGTATTGTGTTCAGTTTTGGGCACCATGATACAGGAAAGATGGTGTCAATCTGGAAAGGTGATGGAGGAGATTTACGAGGATGTTGCCAAAACCCGTGGTGGGTGTGTTGAACGAACTTCCAGAGGAGCTAGTTCAGCCCTGTACTCATATAGTCATAGATAGATATGGTGTGGAATCAGGCCCTTCGGCCCAACTTGCCCACGTCAGCCAACAGGCCCCATCTACGCTAGTTCCACCCGTCTGCATTGGTCCATATCCCACCAAATCTGTCCTATTCATGTACCCAACCTGTCTAACTATTTCATAAACGTTGGGATAGTCCCTGCCTCAAATTCCTCATCTGGCAGTTTGTTCCATACATCCACCACCCATTGTGTGAAAACGTTACCCCTCAGATTCCTATTCAATCATTTCCCCTTCACCTTAAACGTATGTCCTCTGGACCTCGATTCTCCTACTAAGGGCAGGAGAACCTGAGCATCGCCCGATCTATTCCTTTCATGATCTAAAACACGTCTCTGAGATCACCCCTCATCCTCCTGCGTTCCATGGAGACCAATCGCACACAATTGATTCTGTCTACAAACTAATGCTGTCCATTCCAGATAACATCCTGGTGAATCTGTTCCGCACTGTCTCTGGCAACACTCGCTCTCTTTCACACTCCTCTCTCTCCGTAGGTTAATTCCCGGAATGGCGGGATTGTCGTATATTGAAAGGCTGGAGCAATTAGGCTTATATGCTCTGGAATTTAGAAGGATGAGGGGGGATCTTATTGAAACATATAAGATAATTAGGGGATTGGACACATTAGAGGCAGGAAACATGTTCCCAATGTTGGGGGAGTCCAGTACAAGGGGCCACAGTTTAAGAATAAGGGGTAGGCCATTTAGAACGGAGATGAGGAAGAACTTTTTCAGTCAGAGAGTGGTGAAGGTGTGGAATTCTCTGCCTCAGAAGGCAATGGAGGCCATTTCGTTGGATGCTTTCAAGAGAGAGCTGGATAGAGCTCTTAAGGATAGCGGAGTGAGTGGGTATGGGGAGAAGGCAGGAACGGGGTACTGATTGAGAGTGATCAGCCATGATCGCATTGAATGGCGGTGCTGGCTCGAAGGGCTGAATGGCCTACTCCTGCACCTATTGTCTATTGTCTATTGTCTATTGCCCACTCCCCCCTCTCCCCACAGTCCTCCCCTCTCAATTCCCACATTCCTCATTTCTCTCCACAATCCCCATCCTCCCTCAACACTCCTCCCTCTCTCTCTCACCACACACCTTCCTCTCTCTCACACCCATCTCCTCTCCCTCTCCCCCACTCTCCCCCACTCCCCCCTCCATCCCCACATTCATACCACTCTCTCCCCACACAATCCTTCCACCCTCTCTCTCACACTCCTCCCTCCCATCCCCTAAAACCCTCTCTCTCCCCACAGTCCTCCCCGTCATTCTCCCCACAATCCCCCTCTCTCTCCTCACACTCCTCTCTCGCTCCCCACATTCATCCTGCCTACTCTATCTCCCCACTCTCTCTCTCTCCCCACACTATTCAATTCCTCTCCCCAAACCCCCTCCCTTCCCACCCTCCATCCCCTCCCTCCACTCCTCCCATTTCTCTCCCCACACACCTCCCTCTCTCTCCACGTTCCTCCCCTCTTCCTCCCCACACTCTTCACTCTCTTTCTCTCTGGAAAAGCAGTGACATTATCAGTGTGGTCAGTGATGGGTCTGGATAAGCAGTGACATTATCAGTGTGGTCAGTGATGGGTCTGGATAAGCAGTGACATTATCAGTGTGGTCAGTGATGGGTCTGGATAAGCAGTGACATGATCTCATTAAATCTGCCCCCGATGTTTTACATTTGATATGATGTGAAATAAAGAATTCTTTCTTTTTTGTCTCTTCTGTTTTTATTGTTTTTTTCACTGAGAAATATACAAAACAGTACAACACCATCAACATGAATACAATAAAATAAGAAAAACAACAAAATTAAATAAATAAATGAATTGATAACTAAATAAATAAAGGAGATAAATAGATAAATAAATACATTTGAACAAGACAGTGTGGTACACTTACCAAATAAAATATAAAAAAGTAACAATGATTGGTTATCTAGAGATATTTCAATATTCGCACAAACATACCATCTAGTTCTATACAACACAGTCTTCCAATATCTAGCTCGGCATTTATCCAGTTGGTGTCATGGCTGAAATAAACGATCCATTTTTCCAACATCTTCTCAAAGAATCCCTTCCTTTTAATTCAAATGTTCGATTCTAAAGGGGTTGAGGAAGGATATTCTTGCTATTGAGGGCGTGCAGCGTAGATTTACTAGGTTAATTCCCGGAATGGCGGGACTGTCATATGTTGAAAGACTGGAGCGACGAGGCTTGTATAAACTGGAATTTAGAAGGATGAGAGGGGATTTGATCGAAACATATAAGATTATTAAGGGGTCACAGTTTAAGAATAAAGGGTAGGCCATTTAGAGCGGAGATGAGGAAAAACGTTTTCAGAGAGTTGTAAATCTGTGGAATTATCTGCCTCAGATGGCAGTGGAGGTCAATTCTCTCAATGCATTCAAGAGAGAGTTAGATAGAGCTCTTAAGGATAGCGGAGTCAGGGGGTATGAGGAGAAGGCAGGAACGGGGTACTGATTGAGAATGAACAGCCATGATCACATTGAATGGTAGTACTGGCTCGAACGGCCGAGTGGCCTACTCCTGCACCTATTGTCTATTGTTAACTCGTTCAGTATCCATAATTAATCTGAACTTTAATGAGCACTAACTCCATCTTGCTGCTCTATCCACGCTGGTAAACACGGCAGCAGAAGATGCGTTAACTTATTATTTTCTTCTTAATTAACACAGGTTAGAAATGCTAATTAACTCTCTCCGTCATACATTTGAAAGAATAACACATAATGCTGAAAATTAAAATGCAGCTTCAGATCTGAGAAAGGGGGAGATGGCTAAATGTTCTGTATACTTCGCCCAGTGGGGAATATTAGTTCCAGCCGGTGAACATTAGCTGTGGCTCTGTTCAATCTGCAGTTTATTTTGTGGTGAACCACTTCAGACCAGGTGACAGGTAGATGTGAATTCAAACCCACAGGCCAGACAGTAAGGTCGGTCTGAGAGTAAATGACCAACTCATCCGTCTGGGCTGTCCACACAGCGGCACAGAGAAAGCTGCCACACACGCAGACTTCGATATGTGCTTATTTATCAAGCAATTCAAGAGAGCATATCTCCCATCATGCAGTGCAAACCAGGCACTCGTAGAAACTGAAATAAACACTTCAATGATCAGGGACTGTTATTAAAAATGACCAATGTACGTGACAGGCAATTATAATGTTTTCTGCTTAATCTGCACCTTTGAGAAGAGTGGACATTTATTGATGTTAAATTCCTCTGATTTCAAAGCTCGAGTTCTGTGGTAATAAAATATCCAAGGGCTATTTAAAAGCAGTTTGTATGTTAGTGCTGTCCCTGACGCAAATTTCAGACAAAGGTTGCCATGTTTCATGGGGAGGGGTGATGCATTTTAGTTCATCTGAACTATTCCCATTTCCCGGCATATGGATCATCTCCCTCTGAACCTCATGTACCTGTCCAAATGTCTTAGTGTTCCCATTATGACGTTACCTATGACACTGTCCACCTCTATGAGGTCACTGCACTGCCTGCTGCGCTCCATGGAATAAAGTCCTGGCGAGCCCAACATTTCCCTGCAGCTCCGACCTTTGTTTTCTGGCAACGTGTTGAAATTATTTTCTGCACTCTTTACAAATTAGTGGCATATTTCCTAAACATGGTGACGTATCCAAGTGCGTCTTCAACAAAGTCTTGCCCAACTGAACATAACTTTCCAACTTTTACATTTTATTCACTGGCTGATGAAGACAGTGGGCCAAAAAACCCTTCTCCACCGCCCTATCCCCCTGTTACATCCCTTTTCGTGCAACAATGTACTTTTATTCTGAGATCCCTCTGCTCTACAACACTACCCAGCTAACTACCATTCACGGTGAAGATCATGCCCTGGCTTGTGTTCCCTAATTTAAAATCTCACACATCTGCAAGAAACACTATTTGAAATTTCTCAGCCCATTTTCCAATTTGAAAAAGCTCCTGCTTTAATCCTTGCCAACCATTTCCAATGCCTGTGATACCACCTACTTTAGTGTCAACTGCAAACTTATACATTAGTCCGTTACATTCTCAGGCAACTCATTGACACAGATGATAAACAACAATGAGCGCAGCACCAATCCCTGAGACAGAACACCACTCCTTTTCCAACGAACGAAACTGTACCATATGCCTCTTTACAACTGTCCACTGCCGTTATCACATTCAGGGAGCTGTGAACCTGGATCGCAAGATACTTTTATACATCACTGATGTTAAGGGTCATGCCATTAATTATATCGTTTGAACTCACATTTGACCTCCCAAATTGCAACATCTCTCATTTGCTCAGAATAATTTGCATCTGTGATTTCCCCCACCCCTCCCATCTCTCTACTTGATCTATACGCCACTGAATACTGAGACAGCCTCCCTCACATTCCTCAACCCCAGAAATCTTGGTGTCATCCGCAAACTTACAAAGCAACCCGTGTATATTCATGCACAAGTCATTTATGTGTATCACAAACAGCAGAGGTCCCAGCACAGATCCCTGTGTATCACTACTGGTCACAGACATCCAGCCTGAATATTGCCCTTCCACCACAACCCTCTGTCTTCTATCATTCAGACAGTTCTGAATTCATGCGATCAAGTCACTGTTAACCCCGTGTGCCTTCACCTCCTGGATCGGTCTACCAAGGGAGACTTTGTCAAAGGTCCGGATAAGCAGTGATAATATCAGTGTGGTCAGTGATCGGTCTGGATAAGCAGTGACATTATCAGTGTGGTCAGTGATGGGTCTGGATAAGCAGTCATATTATCAGTGTGTCCAGTGATGGGTCCGGATAAGCAGTGAAGTTATCAGTGTGGTCAGAGGTAGGTTTGGATAAGCAGTAACATTCTCAGTAATTAATCTCATCTGTAATGAGCTCTCACTGCATCTTGTTGTTCTATCCACGTTGGCGGGTGCAGACGTATATATTTGTTATTTTCACTTTAACAGGCAGCGGTTAATGAGTCAATAACTTTCTGCGGGACACGATTGAAAGAATAACGTATTATGCGTCTCTCCCAACACACCTCACTCTCTTTCTCTCTCTCCCTCCTCCCATTCTCTGTCCTCTCTCTTTCCTCACATTTCTGATTCTGCTTTCCCACCTCGTCCCCTCTCTCCACACTCCACCCCACTCTCTCCCCACACTCCCCTCTGTCTTGCCACACTCCTCCAATCTATCTCTCCATATACATCCCCCTCTCTCCGCACTCCCTCTCTCCCCACTCTCCTCCCACTCTCCATCCCCACACTCCTGCTTTCTCCCCACACACTCAGCACTCCTCCATTCTTTCCCCCACACTCCTCCCCCTCTCTCCCCCACATGCCTCCTCGTCTCTCTCCCCACACACATCCCCCTCTCTGCCCACACTCCTCCTCTCACATTCCCCACACTCCCCCATATCTCTCCCCACGCTCCACCGCACTCTCTCTCCCCACTCCTCTCATTCACACACTACTCCCCTTCTCTTTCCCACACACCTCCTCCACTCCGCAATCCTTCCCCCGTTTGTCATAAGGTCATAACTGATAATAGAATTGGAGAGGGGGGAGAGAGAGGTGTTTGAGAGAGAGAGGCGGTAGGGGGAGAGAGGGAGGAGAGGGGGAGAGGGGGAGAGAGGACAGGAGAGGAGAGAGAGGTGGGTCTCCTCAGAGTGTTTCCCTTTGTGCGTCGATAAGGCCTTTAATGAACCGACTTGTTAGATGGAACCGCCTCTGAACTGCGAGCTGGTTTACTTTGTGTCTGTGCCCATATGAGGAAAGACAGACATAGGCTACAAGTCTCGCACATAAAAAAAACCAGAATATCCTGGTACACACAGGGTCGTGGGTGTATAAAACGGGCTGTCAGAGGCATGTACTAGTGCACCGTTTAAGAAACATTTGGACATGTACGTGGATGGGACGGGTTGAGAGGGATATGGGGCAAACGCTGGCAGGTGGGACTGGGATAGAAGGGGTAAGTTGCATTGGAGCGGGCGAGTTGGGCTGGATATTTCCGTGCTGCATGACTCCATGACTCTGTGACTTTTAAATGTAGTCTTATATAGTGCACAGGGAGAGAAAGAGAGAGAGAGAAAGAGAGAGAGAGAGAGAGAGAGAGAGAGAGAGAGAGAGAGAGAGAGAGAGAGAGAGAGAGGAGAGAGAGAGAGAGAGAGAGAGGTGAGAGAGAGGGGGGGAGAGGGGGGGAGAGGGGGAGAGGGGGGGAGAGGGGGGGAGAGGTGGGGGGAGGGGGGGGGGGGAGAGGGGGGAGAGGGGGGGAGAGAGGGGGGAGAGGGGGAGAGGGGGGGAGAGGGGGGGAGAGGGGGGGAAGGGGGAGAGGGGGAGAGAGAGTGAGAGAGGAGGGAGAGAGAGAGGAGAGAGAGAGAGAGAGAGAGAGAGAGAGAGAGGAGAGAGAGAGAGAGAGAGAGAGAGAGAGAGAGAGAGAGAGAGAGGAGAGAGAGAGAGTGAGAGGGAGAGAGAGAGAGAGAGAGAGAGAGAGAGAGAGGAGAGAGAGAGAGAGAGAGAGAGAGAGAAGAGATGAGAGAGAGAGAGAGAGAGAGAGAGAGAGAGAGAGAGAGAGAGAGAGAGAGAGAGAGAGAGCTGAGAGAGAGAGAGAGAGAGAGAGAGAGGGGAGAGAGAGAGAGAGAGGGGGGAGAGAGAGAGAGAGAGGGAGAGAGAGAGGGGGGAAGTGAGAGAGGCGAGATAGAGGGGGAAGAGACTGGGGAGAAAGGGAGAGAGGGAGAGGGCAGAGAGAGGGGAGAGAGGAGAGGTCTGGAGAGGGAGGGGAGGGGAGAGTGGGGAGATAGAGAGTGGGGAGGTGGTATCATATATTAATTTAGTTTAATTGATTATTGTAAATGTAGTCTTATAAAATGGGGGGGAGAGAAGTAGAGAAAGAGGGGAGAGAGAGTGAGGGGGAAGGAAGGGGAGGGAGACAGAGTGGGTAACAACTATTTGTTTAATTTCTTGTTGAATTTATTATAAAATGGAATGCGAGAAAAGGATAAGTTTTACTCTGCAAATGGAAAGGCAGAAGGGGAAAATCGGAAGTGTCGGTATTACAGTATAGCAAAGGGGATTACAGAGGCATGAGGCGGGAGCTGGCCAAATTGATTGGAAGAGGCCCTAGCAGGGAAGACGGTAGAACAGGCAATGGCAGGTATTCCTGGGAATAATGCAGAGGTTGCAGGATCAATTTATTCCAAAGAGGTGAAAGACTCTAAGGAGAGTAAGAGACACCTGTGGCTGACGAGGGAAGTCAAGGACAGCATAAAAATTAAGGAGAGGGAAGTATAACATAGCAAAGAAGAGTGGGAAGACAGAGGATTGGGACTCTTTTAAAGAGCAACAAAAGTTAACTAAAAAAGGCAATACGGGGAGAAAAGATGAGGTACGAGGGTAAACTAGCCAATAATATAAAGGAGGGATAGCAAAAGTTTTTTTAGGTACGTGAAGAGGAAAAAATAGTCAAGGCAAATGTGGGTCCCTTGAAGACAGAAGCAGGGGGAATTTATTATGGGGGAACAAAGAAATGGCAGACGAGTTAAACCGTTACTTTGGATCTGTCTTCACTGAGGAAGATACAAACAATCTCCCAAATGTTCTAGGGGCCGGAGAACCTACGGTGATGGAGGAACTGAAGGAAATCCACATTAGGCAGGAAATGGTTTTGGGGTAGACTGATGGGACTGAAGGCTGATAAATCCCCAGGGCCTGATGGTCTGCATCCCTGAGTACTTAAGGAGGTGGCTCTAGAAATAGTGGAAGCATTGGAGATCATTTTTCAATGTTCTATAGATTCAGGATCAGTTCCTGTGGATTGGAGGATAGCAAATGTTATCCCACTTTTAAGAAAGGAGGGAGAGAGAAAACGGGTAATTATAGACCAGTTAGTCTGACATCAGTGGTGGGGAAGATGCTGGAGTCAATTATAAAAGACGAAATTGCTGAGCATTTGGATAGCAGTAACGGGATCATTCCGAGTCAGCATGGATTTACGAAGGGGAAATCATGCTTGACAAATCTACTGGAATTTTTTGAGGATGTAACTGGGAAAATTGACAAGGGAGAGTCAGTGGATGTGGTGTACCTCGACTTTCAGAAAGCCTTCGACAAGGTCCCACATAGGAGATTAGTGGGCAAAATTAGGGGCACATGGTATTGGGGGTAGGGTACTGACATGGATAGAAAAATTGGTTGACAGACAGAAAGCAAAGAGTGGGGATAAATGGGTCCCTTTCGGAATGGCAGGCAGTGACCAGTGGGGTACCGCAAGGTTCGGTGCTGGGACCCCCAGCTATTTACGATATACATTAATGACCTAGACGAAGGGATTAAAAGTACCATTAGCAAATTTGCAGATGATACTAAGTTGGGGGGTAGTGTGAATTGTGAGGAAGATGCAATAAGGCTGCAGGGTGACTTGGACAGGTTGTGTGAGTGGGCGGATACATGGCAGATGCAGTTTAATGTAGATAAGTGTGAGGTTATTCACTTTGGAAGTAAGAATAGAAAGGCAGATTATTATCTGAATGGTGTCAAGTTAGGAGGAGGGGGAGTTCAACGAGATCTGGGTGTCCTAGTGCATCAGTCAATGAAAGGAAGCATGCAGGTTCAGCAGGCAGTGAAGAAAGCCAATTGGAATGTTGGCCTTCGTAACAAGAGGAGTTGAGTATAGGAGCAAAGATGTCCTTCTACAGTTGTACCGGGCCCTGGTGAGACCGCACCTGGAGTACTGTGTGCAGTTTTGGTCTCCAAATTCGAGGAAGGATATTCTGCTATGGAGGGCGTGCAGCGTAGGTTCACTAGGTTAATTCCGGAATGGCGGGACTGTCGTATGTTGAAAGGCTGGAGCGATTGGGCTTGTATACACTGGAATTTAGAAGATGAGGGGGGATCTTATTGAAACATATAAGATAATTAGGGGATTGGACACATTAGAGGCAGATAACATGTTCCCAATGTTGGGGGAGTCCAGAACAAGGGGCCACAGTTTGAGAATAAGGGGTAGGCCATTTAGAACGGAGATGAGGAAGAACTTTTTCAGTCAGAGGGTGGTGAAGGTGTGGAATTCTCTGCCTCAGAAGGCAGTGGAGGCCAGTTCGTTGGATGCTTTCAAGAGAGGAGCTGGATAGAGCTCTTAAGGATAGCGGAGTGAGGGGGTATGGGGAGAAGGCAGGAAACGGGGGTACTGATTGAGAGTGATCAGCCATGATCGCATTGAATGGCGGTGCTGGCTCGAAGGGCTGAATGGCCTACTCCTGCACCTATTGTCTATTGTCTATTGTCTATTGATATCATATATTAGTTTCGTTTATTATTGTGAATTCATTTCTTTATTGTGAGGGGGAGGGGAGAGAAAGGGGAGAGATTATTTTTAGTTTAGAAACATAGAAACGTAGAAAATAGGTGCAGGAGGAGGCCATTTGGCCCTTCGTGCCAACACCCGCCATTCATTGTGATCATGGCAGATCATCCACAATCAGTAACCTGTGCCGGCTTCTCCAAATATTCCTTGATTCCGCTCGCACCTAGAGCTCTTTAGTTTAGTTTAGTTTATTTAGTAAAAGGAGAGGAGAGAGAAAGAGAGATTGGGTGAGTGTGAGAGAGAGGAGGGGAGATTGAAAGGGGAGAGAGTGTATCACATTAGTACACAAGGGAATAGGTGACGCTTCGGGTCGAGACCCTTCTTCAGACTGATGTCAGGGGAGCGGGACAAAGAAAGTATATAGATGGAGACAGGAAGACAGTGGTAGAACTGGGAAGGGGGAGGGGGGGATAGGAGAGAGACAGGGTAACTGTCTAAAGTTGGAGATGTCAATGTACATACCGCTGGGCTGCAAGCTGCCCAAGCGAAATATGAGGTGCTGTTCCTCCAATTTCCGGTGGGCCTCACTATGGCACTGGAGGAGGCCCATGACAGAAAGGTCAGACCCGGTGGCTGAGCACTTCATCTCCCCCTCCCACTCCCAATCTGACCTTTCTGAGAATTTCACAACTTCACAACTCTCTGGGTGAAAGAGTTTTTCCTCATCTCAGTACTAAATGTCCTGCACCTGATCTTAAACTGTGGCACCTGGTTCTGGACTCCCCCAACATCGGAAACATGTTTCCTGCATTCCTTAATAAATGTATCTGTTTCTATGAGATCCCCTCTCATCCTTCTAAACTCCAGTAAATACAAGCCCAGTCGCTCCATTCTTTCAATCACATGACAGTCCCGCCATTCTGGGAATTAACCTCGTGAACCTGCGGTGCATTCCCTCAATAGCAAGAATGTCCTTCCACAAATTGGGAGACCAAAGGTGCGCACAATACCTCAGATGTGGTCTCACCAGGGCCCTGTACAACTGAAGAAGGATCTCTTTGCTCTTGTACTCAAATCCTCTCGTTGCGAAGGCTAACATGCCATTAGCTTTCTTCACTGCCTGCCATATCTGCATGCTTACTTTTAGTGACTGATCTACAAGGATTCCCAGGTCTTGTTGCACTTCCCCTTATCATAATCGGACACCATTCAGATAATAATCTGCCTTCTTGTTCTTGCCACCAAAGTGGTTAACCTCCCATTTATCCACATTACACTGCATCTGCCCACTCACCCAACTTATACAAGTCACCCTGCATCCTCATAGCATCTTTTTTCACAGTTCATCATGCCACCCAGCTTTGTGTCATCTGCAAATCTGCTTATGTTACTTTTTATTCCTTCATCAAAATCATCTATATATGGATTGTAAATGGCTGCGGTCCCAGAACCGAGCCTTGCGGTACCCCATTAGTCACTGCCTGCCATTGCGAAAGGGACCCATTAATTCCTACTCTTTGTTTCCTATCTGCCAACCAATTTTCTATCCATGTCAATACACTGCCCCCTATACTACGTGCTCTAATTTTGCCCACTCATCTCCTGATTGCCCACTAATTGGCCACTAACCAGTGTCCTCATGTACCCTGTCCAAATGTCGTAGTGTTATTATTATGGCACCTCCCTATGATACTGTGCACCTCCACGAGATCACTGCTCTCTCTACTGAGCTCCATGGAATAAAGTCCTGGTGTCCAGCCTTTCCCTCGAGCTCTGAACCTTGTCTCCGGGCAACTTGTTCGATAATATATTCAGCGCTCTTTACAAATTAGTGGCATATTGCCCAAACATGGTGGCTAAAAATATGCACATTACTCCAAGTGCGTCCTCACTAACGTCTTGTCCAACTGAACATAACTTTCCAACTTTTAAATTTTATTCACTGGCTGATGAAGACAGTGGGACAAAAAAACCTTCTCCACCACCCTATCCCCCTGTTACGTCCCTTTTTTTGCAACTATGTACTTTTGTTCTGAGATCCCTCTGCTCTACAACACTCCCCAGCGAACTACCATTCACGGTGAAGATCATGCCCTGGTCTGACTTCCCAAAATTTAAACCTCACACTTACCTGCAACAAACACCATTTGCTATTTCTCAGCTCACTTTCCAATCTGAAAAAGTTCCTGCTTTAATTCTTGTCACCATTTTCACTGACTGTGATATCACAGGGGGGGGAGATAAAAAGGCGAAAGAGAGAGGGGGTGAGAGAGAGAGGGTGAGAGAAAGATTGAGAGAGGGTGAGAGAGAGGGGAGTGAGAAAGAGAGAGAAAGGGTGGAGAGGGAGAGTGATAGGGTAGAAAGAGGGGGAGAGGGGGTATCAAATATTAGTTGTTTAATTTATTATTTTTAATGTTTTCTTATACAGTGGAGGGGGGAGAGAAAGAGGAGAGAGAGAGAGAGGGAGAGGGAGAGATAGGGAGGGGGAGGGGGAGAGAGGGGATAACAAATATTAGCTTAATATATTGTAAATTTTATTATAAAGTGGAGGGGGGCAGGGTATCAAATATTAATATAGTTTAATTTAGTTTAGTATATTTAGTCAAAAGGGATGAGAGGGAGATGGGGTGAGTGTGTGAGAGAGAGAAGGGGAGAGAGAGGGTGTGGAATGTTTGGTATATTAGTTTAGTTTCTGCGCTATATCTCTAAATTAATAAATCTGTGAACGGGCGATCGCTGGTCGGAACGGACTCGGTGGGCTGAATGGCCTGTTTCCGTGCTGCATCTGAATTAAAAAGGGAAAAGGTGAAACAGGTAGAGGAGGGCGAGTTTTCGGCCTGTTTCAAGATGGCCGACTTTTGCCTCCTGTTCCCACCAGAGGACAACAGAAAGGTCGTTTACTCCCGTAACCACGAAATATCACCATCCCCCACCCCACCCCTTATCCAGAGTCCAGTCCCCATGATGGTCAACATCTACACTGAATAGGTGGTGGTGTTTCAGGACAGGGGGAGGGGGAGAGTGAGAGAGGGGAATAAGAGGGGGAGAGAGTTGAGGGGAGAGGGACGAGGAAGAGAGAGGTGTGAGAGCGAGAGGGGAGAGATGGGAGGGAGACAGGGCACCGAAAGAGAGGTGGAAGAGAGAGGGCAGTAAGAGAGGGGGAGAGAGAGTGGAGGCGGAGTGAGAGAGAGGGCAGAGAGAGAGGGCAGAGAGAGGGAGAAATGGGAGAGAGTAGGAGAGAGAGAGAGGGGGAGAGGGGGGATCAAATATTTGTTAGGTTTAATTTATTATTGTAAGTGTATTATAAAGTGCAGGGGGGTGAGAATGAGGAGGTAGAAACTGAAATAAACACTTCAATGATCAGGGACTGTCATTAAAAATGATCAATATATATGACAGGCAATGGTGTTATTTTTTCTGCTTAATCTGCGTCTTTGATTGGGTGAATGTGAGGGGCTGGGGGTCCCGGAGCGGGGCCGGCGATGGGATCATCCGCCCGGGACTGACAGCTGGAAGATGCGGCGGTGAATGTGAGGAGCCGGAGCCCGGAGCGGAGAGACTGCGGCCGCCCTCTGGGATGCGCTCAGGGCGAGGGTTTATTAATGAGCCGCAGCGCTGAGGTGAGCGGATATTTCACCGCGCTCTTCACCTGCTCCCTGAACTTGGACTGGGTCGCCGCGTAAATAAATGTGTTGGTGCAGCAGCTGAGATTCCTCAGCAAATACCCGACGTACTCAAAGATCCATTCAGAATCATTCATATCATTTCCAATCCCTGTGATCTGATAATAGACAAAGTTTACAACCACCGTCAGCCACAGGAGGATGAAGCTGCCGGAGATGGTGAAGAGTAAAACCACAGACCTCCTCCTGCTCTCCATCTCCGGGTCACTGCGCTTCTCCCCCTTGCTCTCACCCCTCAGCCCCTGACGGACCCGACTGGCCACTAAAATGTGCCGGACTGTCAGAGCGTTGAGCAGCAGGATCACAGCGAAAGGGAGGAGCGGAGTTAAAACCGTGTCGATCCAGTCAAATGCCACCCACCCGGGGTCAGTGTAATAACTGTCCACCGTGACACAGCCCCACGGGACATTGTCGATGGTTGTCCAGGGTTCCAGTATGAAGTAGCGGGGAACGTTTTTCAGACAGAGCAGAACGCCGGCTGTTGCGAGAACCGCAGCCGCAGTTTTCCCGGTGCAATATTTTGTTTTCAGCTTCTGGCAACAAATGGCGACAAAGCGATCAAAGGTGAAAGTGACGGTGAACCAGACAGAACAGTCTGTAGCTGCAGTCCTCAGTACAGCGTTAACACGGCACACAGGGGTGATGGACAGGACACTCCAATAAAAGTAATGGTATCGGATCTGATACAAAATGACCTCGGTGATCAGGGTGAGTAGATCGGCCGCTGCCATGGCCACCAGGTAGCGAGTGGTGCAGGTGGAGAGGCCGCACTTTCCCCGGGACAGGATCACAATCGCCACTAAATTCACTGCGGGAAGAGAAGGGGACGGACACTGGGCATTACTGAACATGGTCTCCGGGGCTGAACACCGGCTCCACTTTCAGCTGAAGTGTTGGAGTCGGTGCGCGACTGCAGGTTTAACAATGTCAAACCCGGCTCTGACTGTGCCCGACCTGCCTGCTTCAGGGGAGAGGAGATAAGGCGACGGGCGGGGTAAAGGGCGGGGAGGGAACGAGCAGCCGCCCGCTACAATAGGCGGAATGGTCCTGTCTACAGTTAACCCCGCTCACAGTCTCTGATGGGGCCGGATTCACAGACTTAACCGTGACCGGCCGCGTTTAACCAGGGCTCTGGGAACTCGGCATCTGATGGGGACGAGGAGGGTTCCAGAGGGAAGGCAGGGACAACTTAGGATCCGGCAGCAGAGTGGCTTCGTTAATGGATTCATTCCACATTGATTTCAGTTCGGTAACAACACACGCCGGTAGATCCGCGGCCACTGGGTCAGGAGATCGATCCAATTATTGACCAACAGGCGGGTGGAATCCGACTGTGACAGACTCCACAGTCAGACGTATCCACAGGAGCGGGTGTTCACTCTGATCAATAACTCAGACACAGTAAACTTCACAATATAAACCCCTCCCAGTCACACCGTCCCAGAGAGCTGCATATCCTGGCAATGGGCAAGGTCCCACTGGAGGCAAGAACAACATTCTAGTGGGTCCCGGCAGTGGGAGCAAAAGAGGGTTAGTTTCGGCTGTCTGAAAATAAGAAAAATCACAGCGTTAATTCTAAAATATTTAATTTAGAGGATAGATATACTCCACATATTCTTGCACAACGATCATCAGTTGGGAATCTTGTAACAGAATCAGAATCAGGTCAATATCTGTGAACACACGGAGTTATAAAACTTGAATTGTTCTGCTCACTTACCAGGGACTCCAACGGCAGCAATGATCACGTACAAGATTTTCTCAACGTCCATATATTCCCAATAATGGTGCCCCATTTTCTCTGCCCAGCGACGTGTCCCCGTGAGCTACCGGTAATCTCTCGGAATGAAATGCTGGGGCAGAACATTCCCGGAGATTTTATACCATTTTCCGTCTCCACCGGGACGGCGAAGTTTCAACAGAGTTAAAAAATAGAGATTTTGAAATGATTCGCAAACAGATGACATCAGCCAAGTGAAATCCCTGCTGAGGCAGGTCGTGATTTATTCAGGGAATTGATTGAGAAACTCCAAAGACTAGGAATTGTGGCGATACTGAGGGATGGAAATTGGGAGCGGCATTGCTCCAGCAAAGGGGATATTGTTTCAAACTCCATCAGGTCCAACTCTCCGTCTCATGTTGTTTGTCTGATTTCCTTCAATCCGCTTCACTCACTAAGGCAATCCCAAATTCCAGGGACCCTCTCAGGGCTTCTGGTGCCCAGTTTGAAGGTGGACTGGGCGACGTTTGTCCACAGGTTGAGGAATTAGATCAACAGATCACCTCGCACTAAAGTGGCCCCTCCACTCTGCTTCACCACTCAATATGATCGCGGCTTAACTGATTGCAACCTCAACCCCACACTCCCGGCGAGGCTGGTAACCATTCACTCCTTGCTTGCCTGCAGTGGGTCTGATTTTGCGCCGGGACAATAACATTCTCTGCCTTCGTCACCTCTGAGCAGGAACGACCGAAAGACTCACGACACTCAGAGAACAGAAACATTGTGGCTTCAGAATTGTCCGAAACCCAAATAAAACAGCGAATGATGCGGCACATCTCCCTCCTCCCTTTCTCTCTCCCTCCATCCTTACTGCTGTCGCTCTCTCTGAACTATCACTCTCTCCTACCATCTCTAATCTTCCTCTCGACGCCGCCATCTCTCTGTCAACCGCTCTCTCCTAACCCACCCCCTCCTTCTCACTCCCATTGCATTTATCCCTCCGTTTATTTCTATCTATCTGACCCTTTCATCGCTCCGTTTTGCCAACCCACGCGATCTGAACTCCGCTCTCTTTTCATGTTCCCACTCTCCCTTTGTTACTTAACTCTCCCTCCATCTCTTCTTTCGTCTTCTCCGCTATCTCTTCCTTTCATCACCGTACTCCCTATCTGTCTCTCTCTTTTCCCCAACACTCCTCCTGCTCGCCCTCACCTCCCTCTCCAAGGCCTTTCTTGCGAAGTGCGGTTAAAACGGCCAGCCACCATGGGATGTCTCTCTACCCCGTTCCCTCACACTTCAATAGCCCTTCCAGGTGAGGCTGATGTTCACATGCACCTCATCTAATCCCTTCTATTGCATGCGGTGTTCCAGATATGGTCTCCTTTGCATCGGCGTGGTCAAGTGGAGACTCGGCGACCGTTCGGCCCAACACTTACCGTCGTTCCGTCAAGGCCTCCAGGATCTTCCCGTTGTAACTCGTCTTCCCACACTGACCTTTCTGTCCTTTGCTTCCTCTATTGCCAGACTGAAGCGACATGCAAACTGAAAGAACGCCACTTCATATTCCGCCCTTGGTGCCTTGCAACAATAGACTATAGACAATAGGTGCAGGAGGAGGCCATTCGGCCCTTCGAGCCTGTACGCACCGCCATTCAAAGTGATCATGGCTGATCATTCTCAATCACTACCCCGTTCCTGCCATCTCCCCATATCCCCTGACTCCGCAATCCTTAAGAGCTCTATCTAGCTCTCTCTTGAGTGCATTCAGAGAATTAGCCTCCACTGCCTTCTGTGGCAGAGAACTACTAATGGTATGAACTTTGAATTATCCAATGTTAGGTAACTAAGTGCAAATTCCCACTTCCGCCTCCCTCTTCCTCGTGCTTCATCCGGACTCGCACCAATATATCCCCTCCACCACATCTTCAACCGATATTACTTCCTCTTTCTTTATAATTCCATCCTGCTCAACCCTTACCTCGCACCTGACAATGAAAACGGTATTCATCCGCTCATCGATCAACTCGCTTTGTCCTGCTGTTCCCCCGTCCCACCACAATCAGTCTGAAGAAAGTTCCCGTACCGAAACTTCACCCATCCATGTCCTTAGCAGGGTTAGCCAGTTCAGCGTGCCCTCTACAACTCTCACCAACATCTACAGATGCACCATAGAAAGTATTTTATCAGGATGCATCACAGCTTGGTTTGGGAACAGCTCCATACAAGAACGCAAGAAATTGCAGTGAATTGTCGAGACCATCACACAAACCAACCTCCGTTATATTGACTCAGTTTATAAACCACGCTGCCTCGGCAAGGCCAGCAGCATAATCAAGGACGAATCGCACCCTTGCCACTCCTGCTTCTCCTCTGTCCCATCAGGCAAAATGTATAGAAGTGTGAAAATGCACACCTCCAGTTTCAGGGACAGCGTCTTCCCAGCTGTTATCAGGCAACGGAATCATCCCACCACAACGAGAAAGCAGTGCTGAACTACTATCTACCTCTTTGTTGATCCACGGACTATCCTTGATCGGATTTTGCAGGCTTTACTTTGCACTAAACGTTATCCCCTTATCATGTATCTATACTCTGTAAATGGCTCGACTGTAATAATGTATTTTGTTTCCACTGACTGGGTGGCACGCAACTGTGTGCAGTTTTGGTCTCCAAATTTGAGGAAGGATATTCTTGCTATGGAGGGCGTGCAGCGTAGGTTCACTAGATTAATTCCCGGAATGGCGGGACTGTCGTATGTTGAAAGGCTGGAGCGATTGGGCTTGTATACACTGGAATTTAGAAGGATGAGGGGGGATCTTATTGAAACATATAAGATAATTAGGGGATTGGACACATTAGAGGCAGATAACATGTTCCCAATGTTGGGGGAGTCCAGAACAAGGGGCCACAGTTTGAGAATAAGGGGTAGGCCATTTAGAACGGAGATGAGGAAGAACTTTTTCAGTCAGAGGGTGGTGAAGGTGTGGAATTCTCTGCCTCAG
>NW_027602845.1:0-25000 GCF_053455715.1 Rhinoraja longicauda | reverse complement strand
TCTCTCTCTCTCTACCTCTCTCAACCTCTTTCTCTCTCTCTCTCTCTCTCTACCTCTCTCAACCTCTTTCTCTCTCTCTACCTCTCTCAACCTCTTTCTCTCTCTCTCTCTCTACCTCTCAACCTCTTTCTCTCTCTCTCTCTCAACCTTTCTCTCTCTCTACCTCTCTCAACCCTTCTCTCTCTCTCTCTCTACCTCTCTCAACCTCTTTCTCTCTCTCTCTACCTCTCTCAACCTCTTTCTCTCTCTCTCTCTCTCTCTCTCTCTCTCTACCTCTCTCAACCTCTTTCTCTCTCTCTCTCTCTACCTCTCTCAACTTTCTCTCTCTCTCTCTCTACCTCTCTCAACCTCTTTCTCCCTCTCTCTCACTACCTCTCTCAACCTCTTTCTCTCTCTCTCTCTCTCTCTCTCTCTCTCTCTACCTCTCTCAACCTTTCTCTCTCTCTCTACCTCTTTCTCTCTCTCTCTCTCTCTCTCTCTACCTCTCTCAACCTCTCTCTCTCTCTCTCTACCTCTCTCAACCTCTTTCTCTCTCTCTCTCTACCTCTCTCAACCTCTTTCTCTCTCTCTCTCTCTCTCTACCTCTCTCAACCTTTCTCTCTCTCTCTCTCTCTCTCTCTACCTCTCTCAACCTCTTTCTCTCTCTCTACCTCTCTCAACCTCTTTCTCTCTCTCTCTCTCTACCTCTCAACCTCTTTCTCTCTCTCTCTCTCTCAACCTTCTCTCTCTCTCTCTCTACCTCTCTCAACCTCTTTCTCTCTCTCTCTCTCTACCTCTCTCAACCTTTCTCTCTCTCCTCTCTACCTCTCTCAACCTCTTTCTCTCTCTCTCTCTCTCTCTACCTCTCTCAACCTCTCTCTCTCTCTCTCCTCTACCTCTCTCACCTCTCTCTCTCTCTCTCTCTCTCTCTCTACCTCTCTCAACCTCTTTCTCTCTCTCTCTCTCTCTCTACCTCTCTCAACCTCTTTCTCTCTCTCTCTCTACCTCTCTCAACCTCTTTCTCTCTCTATCTACCTCTCAACCTCTTTCTCTCTCTCTCTCTCTCTACCTCTCTCAACCTCTTTCTCTCTCTCTCTCTCTCTCTCTCTCTCTCTCTCTACCTCTCTCAACCTCTTTCTCTCTCTCTCGCTACCTCTCTCAACCTCTTTCTCTCTCACACTACCTCTCTCAACCTCTTTCTCTTTCTCTCTCTCTCTCTCTCTCAACCTTTCTCTCTCTCCCCTCTCCCTCTCTCTCTCTCTCTCTCTCTCTCTATCTCTCACTACCTCTCACTACCTCTCTCTCTTTCTCTCTCTACCTCTCTCACCTCTTTCTCTCTCTCAACCTCTTTCTCTCTCTCTCTCTCTCTACCTCTCTCACCTCTTTCTCTCTCTCTCTCTACCTCTCTCAACCTCTTTCTCTCTCTCTCTCTACCTCTATCAACCTTCTCTCTCTCTCTCTCTCTCTACCTCCTTCAACCTCTTTCTCTCTCTCTCTCTCACTACCTCTCTCAACCCTCTTTCTCTCTCTCTCTACCTCTCTCAACCTCTTTCTCTCTCTCTCTCTCTCTCTACCTCTCTCAACCTCTTCTCTCTCTCTCTCTCTCTCTCTGCTACCTCTCTCAACCTCTTTCTCTCTCTCTCTCACTACCTTTCTCTCTCTCTACCTCTCAACCTTTCTCTCTCTCTCTCTCTACCTCTCTCAACCTCTTTCTCTCTCTCTCTCTCTCTCTACCTCTCTCAACCTCTTTCTCTCTCTCTCTCCCTACCTCTCTCAACCTCTTTCTCTCTCTCTCTCTCTACCTCTCTCAACCTCTTTCTCTCTCTCTCTCTCTCTACCCTCTCTCAACCTCTTTTTCTTTCTTTCTCTCTCTCAACCTCTCTCTCTCTCTCTCCCCCCTCTCTCTCTATCTCTCCCCTCTCTCTCTCTCTCTCAACCTCTCCCTTCCTCTCTCCCTCTCCTCCTCTTTCTCTCTCCCTTTCCCTCTCTCCCTTTCCCCCTCTATCTCTCTCCCTCTCAACCTCTCTATGTCTCTATGTCTCTCTCTCTCTCTCTCTCTCTCTCCTCCCTCTTGTTGTGTGTGTGTGTGTGTGTGTGTGTGTGTGTGTGCGTGAGATTTGGACAATCTCTCTCTCTCTTACCTGTAGCTGTGATAGCTGCCCCTTTCTCAGCTGAACCCCCGGTCTAGTGAACACAGACACTCCAGCAGTTCTCCAAGCTTGTGATCGCCGTCTTTTATCTGCCTGCCTGCCTGCCTGCCTGCCCCGCCAACCTGAGGAACGAAACGAAACACACATGAGACCGACCGACCGACCGACCGACCCGGACCGACCAACCGACCGACCCGGACCGACCCGGACGGACCGACCCGGATGGACCGACCGACCGACCGACCGACCCGGACGGACCGACCGACCGACCGACCGACCCGGATGGATGGACCGACCGACCGATCGACCGACCCAAACGGACCGACCGACCCGGACGGACGGACCGACCGACCGACCCGGACGGACGGACCGACCGACCGACCCGGACGGACCGACCGACCGACCCGGACGGACGGACCGACCGACCCGGATGGACCGACCGACCGAACCGGATGGACCGACCGACCCGGACGGACGGACGGACCGACCGAGTGGGTGCTTGTGTTACAGTTCTTGGCCTTGTAATAAACAATAGACGACACTCACTAATCGTGTGTGTGTGTATGTGTGTGTGTGTGAGTGTGAGCTCACTCACTTACCCCAGTCTAGTAGACACTGACCGACACTCCAGCAGACCGACCGACCAACCGACTGTGTGGGTGCTTGTGTTACAGTTCTTGGCCTTGTAATAAACAATAGACGACACACTCACTAATTGTGTGTGTGTGTGTGTGTGTGTGTTTGTGCTCACTCACTTACCCCAGTCTAGTAGACACTGACCGACACTCCAGCAGTTGTGTCCAAGCTTGCGATCGCTGTCTTTTATCTGACAACCTGAAGGCCGAAACACACATGAGGTTGGTCGTCTTAAACTTACCCAATAACAGATATTGATTAACCCCGTACATACTTACATAACAGGGATATGGAATAAACAGGTGTGTGTGTGTGTGTGTGTGTTATAAATAAGTGTTGCTTGCTGTCATAAATTCTTTATTTGTGTCGGATTCCTTTCTCAGCTTAACCCCCAGTCTAGTGGACACAGACACTCCAGCAGTTCCCCATGAGGATCGAGCACCGAGCTTGTGATCACCATCTCTTTTATCTGCCCCCTCCGACCTGAGGACCAAAACACACAGATATGGGTGAAACTCACACACACACACACACACACACACACACACACACACACACACAGACATAACAGGCATCTATCTCCCTGAACCAATAATACAAAGGACAGCTCAATGCACTTTGCTGCAAAAACCCAATAGGATCGATGCACTCAGAGTCAGTTTGCAAAATCATTCTGCAAGGTATCAATTTGAAGGAACTCCTGGACCATTGTCCATCTGCAGATCACCCTGAGCCGCCCAGACTGGCAGGTGTCAATCAAACCGAAAGCCTGTGTAGTTCTGCAGACAAGGGCTGACCAATACTGACAAATCTCTCACTCCCTATATTTATTTAAGTTGCTGCATATTACAAAATGCAGATTGTATTAGTTAAAGTTATTGATCCTACATCAATAAATATGTATTTAAGTTGCTGCATATTCCAAAATGCAGATTGTATTAGATAAAGTTATGAATCCTACTTAAATAAAGTTCCCACATATTCCAAAATGCAGATTGTATTAGTTAAAGTTAGGAATCCTACATAAATAAATATTTATTTAAGTTCCCACATATTCCAAAATGCAGATTGTATTAGATAAAGTTATCAATCCCACATAAATAAATATTTATTTAAGTTCCCACATATTCCAAAATGCAGATTGTATTAGATAAAGTTATCAATCCCACATAAATAAATATTTATTTAAGTTCACACATATTCCAAAATGCATTGTATTAGATAAAGTTATCAATCCCACATAAATAAGTATTTATTTAAGTTCCCACATATTCCAAAATGCAGATTATATTAGTTAAAGTTATTGATCCTACATAAATAAATATTTATTTAAGTTCCCACATATTCCAAAATTTAGATTGTATTAGTTAAAGTTAGGAATCCTACATAAATAAATATTTATTTAAGTTCCCACATATTCCAAAATGCAGATATTAGTTAAAGTTATTGATCCTACATAAATAAATATTTATTTAAGTTCCCACATATTCCAAAATGCAGATTATATTAGTTAAAGTTATTGATCCTACATAAATAAATATTTATTTAAGTTCCCACATATTCCAAAATGCAGATTATATTAGTTAAAGTTATTGATCCTACATAAATAAATATTTATTTAAGTTCCCACATATTCCAAAATGCATTGTATTAGATAAAGTTATCAATCCCACATAAATAAGTATTTATTTAAGTTCCCACATATTCCAAAATGCAGATTATATTAGTTAAAGTTATTGATCCTACATAAATAAATATTTATTTAAGTTCCCACATATTCCAAAATTTAGATTGTATTAGTTAAAGTTAGGAATCCTACATAAATAAATATTTATTTAAGTTCCCACATATTCCAAAATGCAGATATTAGTTAAAGTTATTGATCCTACATAAATAAATATTTATTTAAGTTCCCACATATTCCAAAATGCAGATTATATTAGTTAAAGTTATTGATCCTACATAAATAAATCTTTATTTAAGTTCCCATATTCCAAAATGCAGATTATATTAGTTAAAGTTAGGAATCCTACATAAATAAATCTTTATTTAAGTTACCACATATTCCAAAATGCAGATTGTACTAGTCAAAGTTATTGATCCTACATAAATAAATATTGATTTAAGTTGCTGCATATTCCAAAATGCAGATTGTATTAGATAAAGTTATGAATCCTACTTAAATAAAGTTCCCACATATTCCAAAATGCAGATGATATTAGTTAAAGTTATTGATCCTACATAAATAAATATTTATTTAAGTTCCCACATATTCCAAAATGTAGATTGTATTAGTTCAAGTTATGAATCCTACATCAATAAATATTTTTGATAAAACACAAGACTTGTTTATTCTTTATCCCATCAGCAATAAAACAGACAGGCAAGTTTAAAAAACATACCAAAAAATACTTTTTTCAAGTAATAAATATTTTTAAAACATTTTCTTTTCAACAACTCCATCCGAATTTCCACAGGTTACACATTCAATGCAGATATTCATTTCCAAATTTACACAGAATCCCTTATTTGGAGTCTCTCTCTCTCTCTCTCTCTCTCTCTTACCTGTTCTTGTAGCTGTGATAGCTGCACCTTTCTCAGCTTAACCCCCAGTCTAGTAGACACTCCCAGTAGTTCCCCATGGGGGTCCAGCACCAAGCTTGTGATCACCATCTCTTTTATCTGCCCCCTCCAACCTGAGGGACCAAACAGACATAACAGGCATCTCCCTGAACCAATAATACAAAGGACAGCTCAATGCACAATGTTGCAAACCCCAATAGGATCGATGCACTCAAGAGACAGTTTGCAAAATCATTCTGCAAAGTATCAATTTGAAGTAACTCCTGGACCATTGTCCATCTGCAGATCACCCTGAGCCGCCCAGACTGGCAGGCACCATTCAAACACAAACCGAAAGCAGACAAGGGCTGAGCAATACTGACAAATCTCTCTCACTATTTTTATTTAAGTTGCTGCATATTCCAAAATGCAGATTGTATTAGTTAAAGTTAGGAATCCTACAGAAATAAACATTTTGGATAAAATATTTTTGATAAAGCACTGAGTCAGTTTGCAAAAACATTCTGCAAAGTATCAATTTGAAGGAACATGGGGAACTCCTGGAGCAGATCACCCTGAGCCCAGACTGGCAGGTGTTTAAGTTGCAACATATTCCACAATGCAGATTCTCTTAGATAAAGTTATGAATCCTACACAAATAAATCTTTATTTAAGTTCCCACATATTTCAAAATGCAGATTGTATTAGTTAAAGTTAGGAATCCTACATAAATAAATCTTTATTTAAGTTCCCACTTATTCCAAAATGCAGATTGTATTAGTTAAAGTTAGGAATCCTACATAAATAAATCTTTATTTAAGTTCCCACTTATTCCAAAATGCAGATTGTATTAGTTTAAAGTTAGCAATCCTACATAAATAAATATTTATTTAAGTTGTTTAAGTATTCCAAAATGCAGATTGTATTAGATAAAGTTAGCAATCCTACATAAATAAGTATTTATTTAAGTTCCCACATATTCCAAAATGCAGATTATATTAGTTAAAGTTATGAATCCTACATAAATAAATATTTATTTAAGTTCCCACATATTCCAAAATGCAGATTGTATTAGTTAAAGTTAGGAATCCTCCATCAATAAATATTTTTGATAAAGCACAAGACTTGTTTATTCTTTATCCCATCAGCAATAAAACGGGCACGTTTTGTTTTAATATCAAAAAATACTTTTTTCAAATAATAAATAGTTTAAAAACATTTTCTTTTCAACAACTCCATCCGACATTCCAAAATGCAGATTGTATTAAAGTTATCAATCCTACATCAATAAGTATTTATTTAAGTTCCCACATATTCCAAAATGCAGATTGTATTAGTTAAAGTTATCAATCCTACATCAATAAGTATTTATTTAAGTTCCCACATATTCCAAAATGCAGATTGTATTAGTTAAAGTTATGAATACTACATCAATAAGTATTTGTGATTAAATATTTTCGATAAAGCATAAGACTTGTTTATTCTTTATCCCATCAGCAATAAAACGTGCAAGTTTTTTTTTTAAATATCAAAAAATACTTTTTCAAATAATGAATAATTTAAAAACATTTTCTTTTCAACAACTCCATCCGACATTTCCACAGGTTACACATTCAATGCAGATATTCATTTCCAAAATTTACACAGAATCCCTTATCTGGAGTCTCTCTCTTACCTGTTCTTGTAGCTGTGATAGCTGCACCTTTCCCAGTCTAGTGAACACAGACACACTCCACGAGGATCTAGCACCAAGCTTGTGATCACCATCTCTTTTATCTGCCCCCTCCAACCTGAGGGACCAGACAGACATAACAGGCATCTCCCTGAACCAATAATACAAAGGACAGCTCAATGCACTGTGCTGCAAAACCCAATAGGATCGATGCACTCAAGAGTAAGTTTGCAAAATCATTCTGCAAGGTATCAATTTGAAGTAACTTCTGGAACATTGTCCATCTGCAGATCACCCTGAGCCGCCCAGACTGGCAGGCACCATTCAAACCCAAACCGAAAGCAGACAAGGGCTGAGCAATACTGACAAATCTCTGACTCCTTATTTTTATTTAAGTTGCTGCATATTCCAAAATGCAGATTGTATTAGTTAAAGTTAGGAATCCCACATAAATAAACGTTTTGGATAAAATATTTTTGATAAAGCACTCAGAGTCAGTTTGCAAAATCATTCTGCAAAGTATCAATTTGAAGGAACATGGGGAACTCCTGGAGCAGATCACCCTGAGCCCAGACTGGCAGGTGTTTAAGTTGCAACATATTCCACCAAAATGCAGATTCTCTTAGATAAAGTTATGAATCCTACATTAATAAATCTTTATTTAAGTTCCCACTTATTGCAAAATGCAGATTGTATTAGTTAAAGTTAGGAATCCTACTTAATAAATCTTTATTTAAGTTCCCACATATTCCAAAATGCAAATTGTATTAGTTAAAGTTGGGAATCCTACATAAATAAATCTTTATTTAAGTTGCTGCACATTCCAAAATGCAGATTGTATTAGTTAAAGTTATGAATCCTACATAAATAAATCTTTATTTAAGTTGCTGCATATTCCAAAATGCAGATTGGATTAGTTCTAAGTTATGAATCCTACATAAATAAGTTTTTATTTAAGTTCCCACATATTATAAAATGCAGATTGTATTAGTTAAAGTTATGAATCCTACATAAATAAATCTTTATTTAAGTTGCTGCATATTCCAAAATGCAGACTGGATTAGTTCTAAGTTATGAATCCTACATAAATAAGTATTTATTTAAGTTCCCACATATTATAAAATGCTAAATTGTATTAGTTAAAGTTAGGAATCCTACATAAATAAATATTTATTTAAGTTCCCACATATTGCAAAATGCAGATTGTATTAGTTAAAGTTAGGAATCCTACATCAATAAATCTTTATTTAAGTTGCTGCATAATTCCAAAATGCAGATTGGATTAGTTCTAAGTTATGAATCCTACATAAATAAGTATTTATTTAAGTTCCCACATATTATAAAATGCAGATTGTATTAGTTAAAGTTAGAAATCCTACTCTCTCTCTAATTCTCTATCTCCCTCTAATTCTCTATAATTCTCTATTATTTCTCTCTTTCCAAATCTATTCTCTCTCTCTCTCTCTCTCTCTCTCTCTCTCTCTATAATTCTCTCCCCCTCCTCTAAATTATAAAAGATAAAACCTACTTTGCCCAATGTGGGTTGTTTTTCTCTCTCCCCCCTCTCTCTCCCCCCTCTCTCTCCCCCTCTCTCTCCCCCTCTCTCTCCCCCCTCTCTCTCTCTCTCTCCCCCCTCTCTCTCCCCCCTCTCTCTCCCCCCTCTCTCTCCCCCCTCTCTCCCCCCTCTCTCTCTCCCCCCTCTCTCTCTCCCCCCTCTCTCTCTTTCTCTCTCTCCTTCCTCTCTCTCTCCCTCCTCTCTCTTATAAAAGATATATTATAAATGAAAGCTCGTGGCTTTTTGAGTTTGTTTGTGCATGACTCTCTCTCTCTCTCTCTCTCTCTCTCTCTCTCTCTCTCTCCTCTCTCCCCTTCCCTCTCTCTCTCTCTCTCTCTCTCCCCTTCCCTGTCTCTCTCTCCACCTCTTGCTATTAAAAGATATTTTATAAATTAAAGCTCGTGGGTTTTTGAGTTTGTTTGTGCCTGTGTGACTCTCTCTCTCTCTCCCCCTCCTTTCTCTCCCCCTCCTCCCTCGTCTCCTCTTTCCCCCTCCTATCTCCCCCTCCTCTCTCTCCCCCTCCACTCTCTACCCTCCTCTGTCTCCCCATCCTCTCTCTCTCTCCCTCCTCTCCCTCCCTCCCTCCCTCTCTCTCCCTCCCTCCCTCTCCCTCCCTCTCTCAAACTCTCCAAAGCGATCTCAACTTTATTTCAGTTCTCAATGTCGCCCGTCGGACGGGCAGCTAATTGATAATTGGTGGGATTGCTGATCCTTGGGGAAGTTGTGGGGTTTTTCTGTATCTGGCAACAAAATGGCCGCCACATGTGCTCGCTGTTTCTGGCAACAAAATGGCCGCCACATATAACATATAACATATAACAACTACAGCATGGAAACAGGCCTGTCCGTCCCTACCAGTCCACGCCGACCATTCTCCCTGACCTAGTCTCATCTACCTGCACTCAGACCATAACCCTCCAATCCCCTCTTATCCATATACCTATCCAATTTACTCTTAAATAATAAAATCGAGCCAGCCTCCACCACTTCCACCGGAAGCCCATTCCATACAGCCACAACCCTCTGAGTAAAGAAGTTCCCCCTCATGTTACCCCTAAACCTTTGTCCCTCAATTCTGAAGCTATGTCCCCTTGTTGGAATCTTCCCCACTCTCAAAGGGAAAAGCCTACCCACGTCAACTCTGTCCGTCCCTCTCAAAATTTAAAAAACCTCTATCAAGTCCCCCCTCAACCTTCTACGCTCCAAAGAATAAAGACCCAACCTGTTCAACCTCTCTCTGTAGCCTAAGTGCTGAAACCCAGGCAACATTCTAGTAAATCTCCTCTGTACCCTCTCCATTTTGTCGACATCCTTCCTATAATTTGGCGACCAGAACTGCACACCATACTCCAGATTTGGCCTCACCAATGCCCTGTACAATTTCAACATTACATCCCAACTTCTATACTCGATGCTCTGATTTATAAAGGCAAGCATACCAAACGCCTTCTTCACCACCCTATCCACATGAGATTCCACCTTCAGGGAACAATGCACAGTTATTCCCAGATCCCTCTGTTCCACTGCATTCCTCAATTCCCTACCATTTACCCTGTACGTCCTATTTTGATTTGTCCTACCAAAATGCAGCACCTCACACTTATCAGCATTAAACTCCATCTGCCATCTTTCAGCCCACCCTTCCAAAAGGCCCAAGTCTCTCTGTAGACTTTGAAAATCTACCTCACTATCAACTACTCCACCTATCTTAGTATCATCTGCATATTTACTAATCCAATTTGCCACACCATCATCCAGATCATTAATGTAAATGACAAACAACAGTGGACCCAACCTTGGGGCACTCCACGAGACACTGGCCTCCAACCTGACATACAATTGTCAACCGTTACCCTCTGGTATCTCCCATTCAGCCATTGTTGAATCCATCTTGCAACCTCACTATTAATACCCAACGATTTAACCTTCTTAATCAACCTTCCATGTGGAACCTTGTCAAATGCCTTACTGAAGTCCATATAGACAACATCCACAGCCTTGCCCTTATCAATTTCCCTGGTAACCTCTTCATGTGTTCGCTGTTTCTGGCAACAAAATGGCCGCCACATGTGCTCGCTGTTTCTGGCAACGAAATGTCCGCCACATGTGCTCGCTCTTTCTGGCAACAAAATGGCCGCCACATCTGCTCGCTGTTTCTGGCAACAAAATGGCCGCCACATGTGCTCACTGTTTCTGGCAGCAGAATGGCCTTCTGAGGCAGAGAATCCCAGATTCACAACTCTCTCTGACTGAAAAAGTTTCTCCTCATCTCCATTCTAAATGGCCGACCCCTTATTCTTAAACTGTGGCCCCTTGTTCTGGACTCCCCCAACATTGGGAACATGTCTCCTGCCTCTAATGTGTCCGACCCCTTAATAATCTTGTACATTTCGATAAGATACCCCTCGGTCTTCTAAATTCCAGCGAGTATAAGCCTGGTCTATCCAGTCTTTCTTCATATGAAAGTCCTGTCTTCCCAGGGATCGATCTAGTGAACCTTCTCTGTACGGTAGCGCAGCGGTAGAGTTGCTGCTTTACAGCAAATGCAGCGCCGGAGACTCAGGTTCGATCCTGACTACGGGTGCTGCACTGTAAGGAGTTTGTACGTTCTCCACGTGACCTGCGTGGGTTTTCTCCGAGATCTTCGGTTTCCTCCCACACTCCAAAGATGTACAGGTATGTAGGTTAATTGGCTGGGTAAATGTAAAATGTAAAAATTGTCCCTAGTGGGTGTAGGATAGTGTTAATGTACGGGGATCGCTGGGCGGCACGGACTTGGAGGGCCGAAAAAGGCCTGTTTCCGGCTGTATATATATGATATATACTCCCTCTAAGGCTAGAATGTCTATCCTCAGATTAGGAGACCAAAACTGCACACAATACTCCAGGTGCGGTCTCACCAAGGCCCTGTACAACTGCAGCAGAACCTCCCTGCTCCTAAACTCAAATCCTCTCGCTATGAATGCCAACATACCATTCACTTTCTTCACTGCCTGCTGCACCTGCACGCTTGCTTTCAATGACTGGTGCACCATGACACCCAGGTCACGTTGCATCTCCCCTTCTCCTAATCGGCCACCATTCAGGTAATACTCTGCTTTTCCTGTTCTTGCCGCCAAAGTGGATAACCTCACATTTATCCACATTATATTGCATTTGCCATGCATTTGCCCACTCGCCTAATCTATCCAAGTCACTCTGCAGCCTCCTAGCATCCCCCTCGCAGCTAACACTGCCACCCAGCTTCGTGTCATCCGTAAACTTAGAGATGTTGCATTCAATTCTTTCGTCCAAATCATTAATAATCTTATACGTTTCGATAAGATCCCCCCTCATCCTTCTAAATTCCAGTGTATACAAGCCTAATCGCTCCAGTCTTTCAACATATGGCAGTCCCGCCATTCCGGCAATTAAGCTAGTAAACCTACGCAGCATGCCCTCAATAGCAAGAATATCCTTCTTCAAATTTCGAGACCAAAACTGCACACAGTACTCCAGGTGCGGTCTCACTAGGGCCCTGTACAACTGCAGAAGGACCTCTTTGCTCCTATACTCAACTCCTCTTGTTATGAAGGCCAACATGCCATTGGCTTTCTTCACTGCCTGCTGTACCTGCATGCTTCCTTTCAGTGACTGAAGCACTAGGACACCCAGATCTCGTTGTACGTCCCCTTTTCCTAACTTGACACCATTTAGATAATACTCTGCCTTCCTATTCTTACCACCAAAGTGGATAACCTCACACTTATCCACATTAAACTGCATCTGCCATGTATCTGCCCACTCACACAACCTGTCCAAGTCACCCTGCAACCTCATAGCATCTTCCTCACAGTTCACTCTGCCACCCAACTTTGTATCATCTGCAAATTTTCAGTCTCCAGTCGCTCCAGTCTTTCAACATACGACAGTCCCGCCATTCCGGGGATTAACCTGGTGAACCTACGCTGCACGCCCTCAATAGCAGGGACGTCCTTCCTCAAATTTGGAGACCAAAACTGCACGCAGTGCTCCAGGTGCGGTCTCACCAGGGCCCTGTACGACTGCAGAAGGACCTCTTTGCTACTAAACTCAAACTAGGAGACCAAAACTGGTCTATTGTGTACATGGTTGGAGGTGTGAATGTAAAACAAGGGGCCGAAGCTGCCTTCATGTCTGGTTACTCCAATGTGATCATCGCTTCTATTGTGTAGCCCTGAGCTCTGGAATAAAGTGGAGATAGTTTTGGAGAGTTTGAGAAAGGGAGGGAGAGAGAGGGAGGGAGGGAGGGAGAGAGACGGGGAGAGAGAGAGAGAGACGGGGAGAGAGAGATTCACCCACGTACAAACAAACTGAAAAAGCCACGAGCTTTAATTTATAGAAACAGAAACATAGACAATAGGTGCAGGAGGAGGCCATTCGTCCCTTTGAGCCTGTACGCACCGCCATTCAATACGATCATGGCTGATCATCCAGCTCAGTATCCCGTACCTGCCTTCTCTCCAATACCCCCTGATACCTTTAGCCACAAGGGCCACATCTAACTCCCTCTTAATGCACCGCGGTAGTTGCTTACTAAAATGGCGGGGTAGCTTACTGAAATGGCTGGGGCAGAGCGCACAGCTGGCGTGGTTTGCTTACTAAAATGGCGGGGGTTCTCACTGAAATGGCGGGTTTGCTTACTAAAATCGCGGGGTTTCCTTACTGAAATGGCGGGATGCTTAGTAAAATGGCGGGGGCCAAGCGCACAGCGGCGGTATTTGCTTACTAAAATGGCGGGGGTTCTTACTGAAATGGCGGGTTTGCTTACTAAAATGGCGGGGCAGAGCGCACAGCGGAGGGGTTTGCTTACTAAAATGGCGGGAGGAGAGCACACAGCGGCGGTATTTGCTTACTAAAATGGCGGGGCAGCTTACTGAATGGCTGGGACAGAGCGCACAACGGCGGGGTTTGCTTACTAAAATGGCGGGAGGAGAGCGCACAGCGGCGGTATTTGCTTACTAAAATGTCGGGGTAGCTTACTGAATGGCTGGGACAGAGCGCACAGCGGCGGGGTTTGCTTACTAAAATGGCGCGGGTAGTGAGAGCGGCGGTATTTGCTTACTAAAATGGCGGTGTAGCTTACTGAATGGCTGGGACAGAGCGCACAGCGGCGGGGTTTGCTTACTAAAATGGCGGGGGAAGAGCGCACAGCGGCGGTATTTGCTTACTAAAATGGCGGGGTAGCTTACTGAATGGCTGGGACAGAGCGCACAGCGGCGGGGTTTGCTTACTAAAATGGCGGGGGTAGTGAGAGCGGCGGTATTTGCTTACTAAAATGGCGGTGTAGCTTACTGAATGGCTGGGACAGAGCGCAGAGCGGCGGGGTTTGCTTACTAAAATGGCGGGTTGAGAGCGCTCAGCGTCGGTATTTGCTTACTAAAATGGCAGTGTATCTTACTGAATGGCTGGGACAGAACGCACAGCGGCGGGGTTTGCTTACTAAAATGGCGGGGGGAGAGCGCACAGCGGCGGTATTTGCTTACTAAAATGGCGGTGTAGCTTACTGAATGGCTGGGACAGAGCGCACAACGGCGGGGTTTGCTTACTAAAATGGCGGGAGGAGAGCGCACAGCGGCGGTATTTGCTTACTAAAATGGCGGTGTAGCTTACTGAATGGCTGGGACAGAGCGCACAGCGGCGGGGTTTGCTTACTAAAATGGCGGGGGCAGTGAGAGCGGCGGGGATTGCTTACTGAAATGGCTGGGGCAGAGCGAAATGCGGCTGGGTTTGCTTACTAAAAGGGCGGGATTGCTTACTAAAATGGCGGGGGCAGAGCGCACAGCGGCGGGGTTTGATTACTGAAATGGCGGAGGGAGAGCGCATAGCGGCGGGGTTTGCTTACTAAAATGGCGGGGAGGGAGCGCTCTGCGGCGGTATTTGCTTACTAAAATGGCGGGGTAGCTTACTGAAATGGCTGGGAAAGAGCGCACAGCGGCGGAGTTTGCTTACTAAAATGGCGTGGGCAGTGAGAGCGGCGGTATTTGCTTACTGAAATGGCGGGGTTTGCTGAGGATTCCTAAGTTGAACTGATACAATCTGCATTTTGGAATATGTGGCAACTGGAATAAATATAGAGAGTCAGAGAGAGAGAGTGCTCTTTTATTGATTATGGGATAAAGAATAAACAAGAGTTGTGTGTTTTATCCAAAATATTTATTAATGTAGGATTCATAACTTGAACAAATACATTCTGCATTTTGGAATATACAGCAACTTAAATAAATATTTATTTATGTAGGATTCAGAAATTGAACTAATACAATCTGCAATTTGGAATATGCAGCAACTTAAATATTTATTGATGTAGGATTCATAAATTGAACTAATACAATCTGCAGTATAAGAAAATAACTACAGATGCTGGTACAAATCGATTTATTCACAAAATGCTGGAGTAACTCAGCAGGTCGGGCAGCATCTCGGGAGAGAAGGAATAGGTAAAGTCTGAAGAAGGGTCTCGACCCGAAACGCCACCCATTCCTTCTCTCCCGAGATGCTGCCCGACCTGCTGAGTTACTCCAGCATTTTGTGAATAATACAATATGCATTTTGGAATATGTAGCAGCTGGAATAAATATAGAGTCAGAGAGAGAGAGAGAGTAAGGCAGAGACAGGGGACAGTGCTAACATCCATCCATCCATCCACAGAACAGAGGGACAACTGGTATAAACTTGCCTCATTGTCTGGAGTGGCTTCCAAATCAGTAGATACTGGGATCTGAAGGCTACGCTCCAAAGCCCCCATTCTGACCACAACCGACTGACTAGCTAATTCATTTATTGCATCGTATGGGAGGCATATTCGCAATCTTGTTTTACTCCTGTACAATGACAATAAAGATATATTGTATTGTATTGTATTGTACAACTGCAGAAGGACCTCCTTGCTCTTAAACTCAAATTAGGAGACCAAAATTGCACACAATACTCCAGGTGTGGTTTCATAAGATATTTAAGATAATTAGGGGATTGGACACATTAGAGGCAGGAAACATGTTCCCAATGTTGGGGGAAGTCCAGAACCAGGGGCCACACAGTTTAAGAATAAGGGGTCGGCCATTTAGAACGGAGATGAGGAAGAACTTTTTCAGTCAGAGAGTGGTGAAGGTGTGGAATTCTCTGCCTCAGAGGGCAGTGGAGGCCAGTTCGTTGGATGCTTTCAAGATAGAGCTGGATAGAGCTCTTAAGGATAGCGGAGTGAGGGGGTATGGGGAGAAGGCAGGAACGGGGTACTGATTGAGAATGATCGGTCGTGATCGCATTGAATGGTGGTGCGTACAGGCTCGAAGGGCTGAATGGCCTCCTACTGCACCTATTGTCTATTGTCACCAGGGATTAGACAAGTTAGATGCAGGAAACAAGTTAGGTGTTTCAATCTGTGTGCATTGGCGTGTCAATCAGTGTGCACAGGCGTGTCAACCAGTGTGCATAGGCGTGTCAACCAGTGTGCATAGACGTGTCAATCAGTGTGCATAGACGTGTCAACCAGTGTGCATAGGCGTGTCAATCAGTGTGCATAGACGTGTCAATCAGTGTGCATATCTCTCCCAGCCAGGGGAGAAAAAGCGCCTCTGATTGGCCGCCGCGCCCAAGGCTATGGCGTCATCTGTTGCCAGGGGTGGAAAGAGGCCTTTGATTGGATACCGCGCCATAGCGCGCATCGTCATCTGTTGCCGGGGGGCAAACGATTGGCCGACGTCTCCTGTTGCCGGGGTGTAAAGGGACCTCTGATTGGCCACCGCGCCCATGTCTATGGCATCATCTGTTGCCGGGGTAGAACGGGACCGCTGATTGGTCGCCGCGCCCATGCCTATGGCGTCATCTGTTGCCAGGACATAAAAGGGATGTCTGATTGGCTGCCGCGCCCATGTCCAAAGCGTCATTTGGTGCTAGGGGAGAAAGAACGCCGCTGATTGGTCAGCACGTCACAGCGCATTGCGTCATCTGATGCTAGGGAGAAAGAGCACCGCTGATTGGCCGCCGCACCCATTTCTATAAAGGTCATTTAGTGCTAGGGGAGAAAGAAGGCCGTTGCTTGGTCAGCACGTCACAGCGCATAACGTCATTGATGCTAGGGAGAGAAAGATCACCGCTGATTGGCCGCCACGCCCATGTCAATGGCGTCATCTGTTGCCGGTCTACTCATAAACACCTCGATCCGTGACCATATCACCCCCCCCCCCCCCCCCCCCCGTCCTTTACAAACTCCACTGGCTCCCCATCCCCCAGAGAATCCAGTACAAAATCCTCCTCATGACCTACAAAGCCCCTCCATAACCTGGCCCCATCCTACCTGACCGACCTCCTCCATCAGGCACACTCCCACCCGCCTGCACCCTCCGCTCTGCCGCTGCCAATCTCCTATCCCCCCCACATCCGGACCAAACTCAGTTCCAGGGCTTTCTCCATCGCTGCTCCCACCCTATGGAACTCACTACCCCAAACCGTCAGATACTCCCCCACACTCACCACATTCAAAACATCACTGAAGTCTCACCTGTTCAGTACTGCCTTCAACCGCTGAAGGTCACCTCACCTTCTGTCTCCTTTCTCTGTTCATTTATTTATTTACTTATTTATCTATTTATTCATTTCCCTATGTTCTCTAAATCTCTGTAAAGCGTCTTTGAGTGTATGAAAAGCGCTATATAAATAAAATACATTATTATTATAGTGTCAGGACCCATCTAGGAGTGTTTATGGTTACACATGGTGTCAGGATGTTGCCAGCAGTGTGTGGGATTACACATGGTGTCAGGATGTTGCCAGCAGTGTGTGGGATTACACATGGTGTCAGGATGTTGCCAGCTGTGTGTGGGATTACACATGGTGTCAGGATGTTGCCAGCAGTGTGTGGGATTACACATGGTGTCAGGATGTTGCCAGGAAGTATGTGAGGCTTCACTATGCACACATTCTCACCTGGGTGTGCACAGGATTTCACAGATCTCTTCCACAACCTGATGCATTGCCAAAGCCTTGTACAATTAACGCCTGGAGGAATTGAAATAATACAGTGTAAACAGTGGGTGTAGGATATGTTAGAGTTCCTCCTGAATAGATTTTAAATTCTCTTCGATCTCCCCAAGATTTTTCTTCATTCTTTTCAGAATCCTCTTCTCTTCCTCCCGGATATCTGCCAGTACCCGCTGCTCTTTCTTAGTGAGAACCTGGTGCAGTTCAGCAAACTGGGATGTGATCTTGGACTGAAGGTTGTGTGACTGTTCCTGTGAAATGAAAGGTGAAGATCAATATTTAATGTCACTGATTATGGTTCCTCGCGTCTTTACTGGTGACATTTGGCCTGTGCATTTTTATTTGCTTTGGCAATTCAATAGATTTTCTAAATGCTTCTAAAATATCGTGAGGGTAATCTTACAACCCATCAATCCTCTACCCCTAATGCAATTCCCAGCTGCCTATTCCTTCTCACGTGTCCATTAATTCCCATTTATCCATCCACCACCCTCTAGTGGGGTGCCGCAAGGCTCATTGCTGGGACCGCAGTTATTTACAATATATATTAACGATTTAGACGAGGGAATTAAATGTAATATCTCCAAGTTTGCAGATGCCACAAAGCTGGGCGGCAGTGTGAGCTGCAAGGAGGATGTTGTGAGGCTGCAGGGTGAGTTGGATAGGTTGGGTGAGTGGGCAGATGCAGTAAAATATGGATAAATGTGACGTTATGCACTTTTGTGGCAAGAACAAGAAGGCAGATTATTAGATTGGGTCACTTAAAGTTAGGATGCAGGTACAGCAGGCAGTGAAAGTAAGCATGCAGGTAGAGCAGGCAGTGAAGAAACCTAATGGCATGTTGGCCTTCATTGTGAGAGGATTTGGGTTTTGGAGCAAGGAGGTCCTACTGCAGGTGTGCAGGGTCCTGTTGAGACCACACCTGGAATATTGTGTGCAGTTTTGGTTTCCTAAATTAAGGAAGGACATTCTTGCTATTGATGGAGTGCAGTGTAGGTTCATCAGGTTAATTACTGGGATGGCAGGACTGACACATAATGAAAGAATTGGTCGACTGGGCTTGTATTCACTGGAATTTCGAAGGATGAGAGGGGATCTTATAGAAACATGTAAAATTCTTAAGGGATTGGAGAGGCTAGATGTGGGGAAAAATGTTCCTGATGTTGGGGGAGTCCAGAACCAGGGGTTATAGTTAAAGAATAAGGGGTAGGTCATGATCATATTGAATGGTGGTGTTGGCTCGAAGGGCCAAATGGGATGAGCTGTGTAGCATAGCGTATGACTGAGGGTCGGAATGAGATCTTCCGTCTATCTGTTCGGGAGGACAGGAAAAAGGTCGTGACGGAACAAATGGGAAGTGAGGAGAAAGATTCCACAGAGAGAAATAGACAGAGGGAGGGTGGTGAACAGACTGACGATACTGGGTGTGAACATATTGTCTGGATGTTGAGGTCTGCTCTAGTTAATTGTGGAAAGCTGCAATATGAGAGCAGAAAAACGCACTAATGCTAATATAAGAAAATAACTGCAGATGCTGGTACAAATCGAAGGTATTTATTCACAAAGTGCTGGAGTAACTCAGCAGGTCGGGCAGCATCTCGGGAGAGAAGAAATGGGTGACGTTTCGGGTCGACACCCTTCTTCAGACCCTTCAATAATGCTAATGCTATGTTGGCCTTAATAACGAGAGGATTTGAGTATAGGAGTAAAGAGGCCATTCTGCAGTTGTACCGGGCCCTGGTGAGATCACAGCTGGAGTATTGTGTGCAGTTTTGGTCTCCTAATTTGTGGAAGGACATCCTTGCTATTGTGGTAGGTCCGGAGGATAATCCCCGGGATGGCGGAACTGTCACATGGGCAAAGTTTGTAAAGATTGGGCTTGTCTTCACTGGAATTCAGTAGTAGCTGGCTGCACTGATAACTAGATGGCTGGATAACCAGTGAGCTACATTTCTAGCCAATAGGATGGACAGCCAGAGAGCATATTAGCTGTCTAGATAGAAACATAGTTTGCTACCTGGGTAGCTAGCTACCCGCATTGCATAACTTGTAAGCTAGAAAGCTGGATGTATAGATGGCTGAATAACTAGATTGCAAGATCGCTAGCTAGAGATATAGGCAGCTCTCTGTGGGGTGCGCTCTCTCTCTCTCGCGAGGCGCACAGAGGGAGATCTAGTCATATCTAGGTTTGTAGATAGCTACCTTGCAAGCTAAATTGACAGATAGATCGCTCACGCCGGCTATATATATATGGCTGGATGCCGAGATGGCTAAATGGCTTTCTGGCTAGACGGTTGGAAGGCTAGCTGGCTACTTGGGAAATTGTTCAGCTTGGAAGCTGGCTCGCTGGGTAGATGGCGAGCTGAATAAAGCCAGATGGCTGGATGGGCAGATGGCGAGATGGCTTGATGAGTAGATGGCTAGAAAGCTTGATGGCCAGCTGGCTAGATAGCTAGATAGCTTAGCAGCTAGCTAGATAGATAGATGACTACATAGCTAAATGTCTTGATAGCTAGGTAGCAATAGGTGGTAGGTAGATAGCTAGATAGCCAGTTTAAGAAACAAATAGCTAGATTCATTGCTACAGAGATAAATGGATAGATAGCTCTATAATTAAATGACTAGATAGCTCGTTAGACTGCTAGCTAGATAGCTGGATAGCTAGATAGGTGGATTGCTAGCCAACAGGATAGATAACTAGGTAGATAGCTAAATATATAGTAAGCTAGATAATAAGGTAGCTCGCTTGGTAAATTCCTACAAGACTAAATAGCTATATAGCTAGGTGGATAGCTAGGTAGGGAGATAGATAGATAGACAGATAGATAGATAGCTAGTTAGTCTGTTAGCTATAGAGCTAACAGCTGGATGAATAGTCAAATTGATAGGTAGCAGGCTCCCTACATAGGTGGATAGCTGTTTAGCTAGTTAGCATGACAGCTAGGAAGCTGGATATCAAGTTATATAGAATGATTACCAGCGGGAAAGACAGCCAGATAGCGTGTTAGCTTTCTAGATAGCCAAATACCTGCATTGCTAGATAGCTTGAACGCTAGACAGATGGATGGTGTGATAGCTGAATCTCTGCATAGCAAAAATAGTTAGCTAGTTGCGTAGGCAGCTCTTTGTGGAGTGCGGTCTCTCGCTCGCTCGCTCTCGGGGGGGGGGGGGGGGGGGGGGGGTGAAAGGGAGAACGAGAGAGACCCATTTCGATCTAGCTAGATAGCTCATTAATCGCTATAAATCTCTCTTGCGATCTGGCTCGTGAGCTATCTCCTGTATAGCTGGCTAGATGCCTAGCTCACTAGCCATCTAGCAAAGCTTCATCAAGCTAAACCCGCTATCTGGCCGCCAAAGCTGTTGGCTAACAATCTAGTTATCTAGTTATCTATCTCTCTAGCCCTCAGGCACGTTAGTGACCTAGCTATGTTGCTACCAAAATAGTTAGCTCTTTACCTATCAATCAAGCTATCTCGAGAACTGGATTGCTAGCCAGCAGGATAGACTGCCAGACAGCGTGGGAGCTATCTCGACAGCAAGATAGCGAACTACCTAGATAGCTATCTACATGCAATGCTAGACAGCTAGAAAGCTGGATATCTGTATATCAGCTATCAGCGAGATAGCTGGAGATATTGATAGTAAATAGGTAGCTCTCTATCTAGGCAGCTATTTGAGGGGTGCGCTCTCTCTCTCTCTCATCATCTGTGGCCCTCGTGAGAGAGGGAGATGTTGTTGAGTGGGAGCGATAGGTGAGCCATGATAGAATGCAGGAGTGGACTCGATGGGCCTTGCTGCAATAACTCTGCTGCTATGACTTTTGTACCCAGTGTTCTTTTTTAACAGTGCACTGCAGCATCCTCACACAGCGCACCCCAGTGGATGTACAGTAGCAATAGACTGTCACATCGCTCTCCCGTGGATGAACATCAGCAGCACACTGCAGCATCCTCACACAGCGCACCCCAGTGGATGTACAGTGGCAATAGACTGTCGCATCGCTCTCCCGTGGATGAACATCAGCAGCACACTGCAACATCCACACACAGCGCACCCCAGTGGATGTACAATGGCAATATACTGTCATGGCGCCCTCCCCTGGATGAACATCAGCAGCACACGGCAACATCCACACACAGCGCACCCCAGTGGATGTACAATGGCAATATACTGTCATGGCGCCCTCCCCTGGATGAACATCAGCAACACACTGCAACATCCACACACAACGCACCTCAGTGCATGTACAATAGCAATATACTGTCATGGCGCCCTCCCCTGGATGAACATCAGCAGCACACGGCAACATCCACAAACAGCGCACCTCAGTGCGTGTACAGTGGGAATATACTGTCACAGCGCCCTCCCGTGGATGAACATCAGCAGTACACTGCAACATCGAGGCACAACAGCCCTCACTGTCTGTACAATATAAGTGCATCTCAGCATCAGCATTGCTTATGATGAACCTTGTGTTCCCAATGAGAAACACGCAAAATCGTGGTAGTACGTTTAGAGTAATAAATAAGGCACGTAGAATGCTTGCTATATTTGACCGAGTCATTGAATATGAGTCAGATGTCAATATTCAACTTTAGAGAACTTTACTTCGGCCGCTTTTGCAGCATTGTGTACAGTTATGTTCGCTCTCGTACACGAAGGATATGGGCGCTTCGGAAATCGTGTTCAAGACGTTTACAAGAACATCGCCTGGAGCGTATGAACAACCAGACGTTGGACTGGTTCATCGGAGTTCGGGCAGTAACCTGCTAGATCGATAGCAAATTATGAGAGGCAAAGATATGGTAAACAGTCAGAACATTCCTCTCAAGATGGAAATATCAAGTATTGAAGGCCACCCCTTTATGGTGAAAGGGATGAAGTTTAAACGAGGTGTGCGGGGAAAGCAAGGGGCAGTGTGTGCATCGAACGCAATACCGCAGGTGGGCATTGGGTGATAAGGAATAGGAGTAGAATTAGACCATTCGGCCAATCGTCTTATCCGCCAATCTTTATCCCTCCAAACCCCATTCCCCTGCCTTCTCCCCATAACTTCTGATAACTGTATTAATCAAGAATCTTTCTGTCTACGCCTTTAAATATCCACTGACGTGTCCTACACAGCCTGTTGTGGGAAATAATTCCACAAATTCATCACCTACTGACTAAATAAATTTCTGATCATCTTCAAAAGAGAACGTAGATTAATTCTGAGGAAATGATCTCTTGTCCGAGACGCTCCCACAAGTGGAAACATACTTTCCACATCCACTGGATCTAAACCATTCACATATCTGTAAGTTTCAACGAGGCCCACCCTCATACTTCTAAACTCCGAGTGCAAGCCGGGAGCCGACAAACGCTCGCCATAGGTTAACTTATTGCTGGGATCATTCTTGTAAACCTCCTCTGGAACCTCTCCAGAGCCAGCACACCTTTCCTCTGATATGGTGCCCAGAATTGCTCACAATATTCCAAATGCGGCCTTCCCAGCGCCTTGTATAGCCTCAACATGACATCCGTTTTTCTGTGTACAAGTCCTCTTGAAATAAATGCTGGCAATGAATTTGCTTCCATTAGACAATAGACAATAGACAATAGGTGCAGGAGTAGGCCATTCGGCCCTTCGAGCCAGCACTACCATTCCATGTGATCATGGCTGATCACTCTCACCGATTCAACTTGCAGATAACATTTGTGGAATAATAATAATAATAATAATAATAATAAACATTTATTTTTTATAGCGCTTTTCCAATTGCTCAAAGACGCTTTACAAAACAGTCAAGACATAAAAACAAACAAACGATCAAAAGATTTGTCCTGACGGAGCAGCGGCGAACAAATAGCGCCAGCGTCCTCTCACGTCAGGGTCCGGCAGTAAACAATAAAGAACACAAGACACACAATTACAAATTTAACACAAACAGCCATCACAGTGATTGCTCCAGGCACACTCTCACTGTGATGGAAGGCAAATAAAGTTTTATCTGCTCCTCATTCTTCTCCCGTGGTGCCAGGAGGCGATCGAGGCTCTCGACTTTTGAAGTGCCCACCGGGCGATGGAAAGTCCCAGGTCGAGCCGAGCAGGCCTATGAAGGTCCTAAGCCCCTACCGGGTGATGGGAAGTGCCGCGACCGAGCCACGCAGGGCGATGAAGGGCCTGCGAGCGAGTCGATCAAACCTCGCGCTTCGGGGCGGTCGAAGCTGCTACGGCTGGAGCTCCCGAAAGCCGGTCACCAGCCAGGGACCTGCGAACTCCAGATGTTGCGGTCTGCAGGGCCCACGGCCGAAGCCTCCGAGATGGCAAGTCCAGGCCCTGCCACCGGATTCTTCAAGGTCGATCCCAGCTGGAGGCCGCCGACTCCACGGTGTTAGGCCGTAGGACGAACGGAGATACGACACGATAACCAGCACTCCCAAGTCCCTTTGAACTTCAGATTGATGGATTATTTTCCCACTTAGACAATAGTCTACGCCATTATTCCTACTACCAAAATGCAGTACTCCGCACTTTGCTACACTATATTCCATCTGCCACTTCTCTACCCATTCCCCCAACATGTCCTGGTCCTTCTGCGGAGTCCATGCTTTCTCTAAACTACCTGCCCTTCCACCTTTTTTCGTAACATCTGAAAACCTGGCCACAAAGCCTTCAATCCCCTCGTCCAAATCATAATATAAAACGTGGAGTAGCGGACAAACACCGATCCTTGAAGATCTCCACTAGTTACTGTTAGCCAACTAGAAAAAAAATCCCCCTTTATTGCCACTCTTTGTTTTCTGCCATCCAGCCAGCCAGTTATCCATGCTGGTATCTGCCCTTTGACACCGTGGGCTCTCATCTTCCTGAGCAGCCATCTTGTGACACCTGGTCAAAGGTTTTCTGAAAATCAAAGTAAACAACATCTACTGTCTCTCCTTTGGCTGTTTTGCTATTTACTTCTTCAAATAATTCCAGCAAATTTATCAAACACGACCTTGCCTTCACAAAGCCATGCCAACTTCTGCCTATTTCATCGTGCACTTATAAATACTCTGTCACATCATCCTGTATAACGGGTCCTAAAATCTTACCAACCACTCCACTGGTGTTGGAGGCAGATACATTTATGACATTTAAGACAAGTTCAGATTTTCAGGTAACGAAGGGATATACATTGTGAGAAGGCAGGTAAGGTTGGTCGTCTCATGTTCGGCACAGCTATTATTAGCCGAAAGTCCTGCCGTGCCTTGTACTTCATGTAGGAAAGAAATGCACAAGCTGGTTTAAATGGAAGGTAGACACAAAATGCTGGTGTAACTCAACGAGACAGGCAGCATCTCTGGAGAGAAAGAATGGGTGACGTTTCGGATCGAGACCCTTCTTTAGACTGATGTCAGAGAGGTCGGCGGGAAAGAGATAGAATTTTGTTGGAGACAGTGAGACTGGTGGGAGAACTGGGAAGG
>NW_027602844.1:0-26759 GCF_053455715.1 Rhinoraja longicauda | reverse complement strand
CAGAATGAGGTGGATGTTCACCAGTTCTGGACAGCCGAGGGGCTGGAGAAGCGTGAATATTGTTGAACACGGGGCCTAGAACTGATCACAGACCTCGCAACTTTAAAGAAATCTATATTTGAGAAAAGCAGTTGTCAATCTAGCTGATTTGAATGATATTGTAAGGTTATATTCTGCAAAAGTTAAACAAAATATGAATATCCCAAGAGCTGGCAGATTACAAAGCAGGCTCCATTGTGTGTGATTTGGACACATCCACAGATCTGTGGCAAGTCTGCCCAGAACTTTGCCTGCATGAGGCTTTCACTCTGCATAGCAATGAGACCCATGCATTAGCCCGGCAAAGTGTGTTGTGCTTCTCACTGTACTTTCTCTCTGATGTAGCCACGGGAGCTAATCTCACAGGAGCCAGCTGCTGTGTGGAGCTGTGCACGTTCTCAGAGAGAGAGCTCTGACCGGTGAGGTAAGGGCAGCACCTTCACTGGAGCTGGTATCAAGGCTGCTCTTAACTGCGTTAATTATCCAGTGGGTTGGCAGACTTCTGAAAAGCTGTTTTGTTTTCGGTATAATTTTAGAAGGACACATGGCGAGTTAATTTCCTCTCCTGAATTTTAATGTTTCACAGTGTCCTGGGTAAAGAGAATGTCTCATGCATGCAATACCTATCAGACCTCAACATGCTGAATATGCTTTCAATTCCTTGAAATAGAGTCCTGGAGTCTTACAGTGTGGAAACAGGCCCTTCGGCCCAACTTGCCCACACCGACTAACACATCCCATCTACACTAGTCCCAGCTCCCTGCATTTGGCACACATCCCTCTAAACCGGTCCTACCTGTCTAAATATTTCTTACATGTTGCGATAGTAGCTGTCTCAACTAGCTCCTCCGGCATCTCATTCCATACACCCACCACCCTTTGTGTGAAAATGCTACCCCTCAGGTTACTGTTAAATCTTCCCTCCCTGACCATTCTGAACACAGGATGATTCCACAGAGGGTGATGGGAAAATTAGGCAGGATATCAAAAGGATGGAAATGTCAAAGACAAGAGGGCATAGCTTTTAGTGAGAGGGACAAAGTTTAAAGGAGATGTGCTGGGCAAGGTTTTTACACAGAGGCTGGTGGGTACCAGGAACCTGGTGCCAGGGATGGTGGTGGTGGAGGCAGATAGGATGGAGGTGATTAAGATGCTTTTAGATAGGTGCATGGATGAGCAGGGATCGGAGGGATGCAGGCAACGGTGATTAGTTTAACAGACATTGTGGGCTGAAGGGCCTGTTCCTGTGCTGTACTGTTCTATGTTCTGCTACTTCTGATGCACTGTAAATGTACATTTTTTTGTTATGGTAAACATCAGTAAAACATTCCAGTGAGACACAAGAGATGCTGGACTCTGGAGAGACATAGAAGGTGCCGTAGAAAGTCAGTGGGGAGCAGCATTTAGGAGGAGGAAAAATGGCAGCACGGTGGCGCAGCGGTAGAGTTGCTGCCTTACAGCGAATGCAACGCCGGAGACCCGGGTTCAATCCCGACTACGGGTGCTGTCTGTGCGGAGTTTGTACGTTCTCCCCGTGACCTACGTAGGTTTTCTCCGAGATCTTCGGTTTCCTCCCACACTCCAAAGACGTACAGGTTTGTAGATTAATTGGCTTGGTAAATGTTTTTTAAAAATTGTCCCTAGTGGGTGTAGGATAGTGTTAATGTGCGGGGATCGCTGGTCGGCGCGGACCCGGTGGGCCGAAAGGGCCTGTTTCCGCGCTGTATCTCTAAACCACACTTGACTCATAATAAAACATATATAAACAAAAGATGAACAGGACGCACAGCTCTTTGCATTCTCAGTGCTGTTCTGTCCGCCTACATTCAGCACTGCTGGTGTTATACCTGGTGTTAGTACATCTGCTTTGTCCACAGCACCACCACCACTCAAGTGGCCCCTTGGGGTAATATCCCTTCCAGTGTTTGAGGGGTATCCCCACTGGACTCTGCCCCTGAATATCCAGCAGGGAAGGAGCATAGACTGTGGTCCTCCCTCGCAGTGCCTTGGTGTTAGCTGCACTGAGCTTCAGTGAGACCCTTAGCATATACTCCTGCAGTCTGGAATGGGCCAGTGGGCAACATTCCCTGATGGTCATCTCACTGTGCTGGGAGACCAACAGGTTTCAGGCAGACCACAGAGCGTCTCTCTCTGAGTTGACGGTCTTCCAGCAGCACCTGATGTCCGAATGTGTCCCTAGGAAAAGTCTGTAGTCAGAGAGTCCTCTGTTACGGAGCTGTTTGGGATGAACTATGACAAGGACTCTGGGATCCTTCTCTAGACCCTCTTTGCCAATAGGAGGGGAGTTAAAATGGTTAGCAACCATGTGATCCTGTCGGCCTTGGTGGACCGAGCATAAGTGTTCAGTGAAATGGTTGGCGTGCCCACATCAAGAACACTGGATGCAATGGATAAGGTGAGAGGAGGTGCATGTGAACCTCTGTCTCTGTCTCACCTGGAAGGACTGTTGGGGTCCCTGGATGGAGTCAAGAGAGGAAGTACAAGGACAGGTGTTGCATCTTCTGCGATTGCAGGGGAAAGTACCTGGGGAGGGGGTAGTTTGGGTGGGGATGATTGAACCAAGGAGATTTTCTTTTTTTCCCTCTGTATTTTCTCACTGTAGTAATTTCCTTTTGATTCAATAAACCTATTAGCTTAGCCTCATTAGCTTCCTAAACACTAATTCTCTAGTAAGATGACAGTTTGTTACCCTTGACTTCATGCCCACTACTACCTTCTGTAATATCCGACGTCCTCTAACCTCATCTACTGCATCTACTTCCTGATGTGGCCTCCTGTACATCAGCGAGACCAAACGTACACAAGGAGCCCATTTTACCGAACACTATTGCTCAGTCCACCAAAGTCCGCTGGGTCTCCCTATTCTCTTCTTATCTGATACCATTTTATCCCATTTTCATCTCCAGCTTTTGTCCATCCATCTACTAATCAAACCCCTGCATCAACCCATCACTTGATGATATGTCCCACCTTTTTTCCAACTTTCTCCCCCCACTACGATCAATCTGAAGAAAAAGCCTGACCAGAAACGTCATCTATCCATGCTCTCCAGAGATGCTGCCTCACCTGCTAAGTTGCACAAGCACTTTGTGTTCCATGCAAGATTCCAGCATCTGCAGTTCCTTGTGATTCCATTAACTTCTGCCGCCTTGAATAGGGTGTTACCTTCCCAATGCCAGAGTCAAAGGGTGTATCAGACCAGCGACAGGACTTCCTACAAGGCAGTGTAGACAGTCAGAGACCAAAGGCCAGACTGCACTAGAGAAATATAAAAGGGCTAAGGAGGCACAAAGGATGCGGAGACTGGAACCCACAGCAAAACACTAGTGCTGAGGAACTCAACAAGGCAGGCAGCATCTGTGGAGAGAATGGACAGACAACGTCTCGCTCGGGACCATTCTTCAGACCGATTGCCTATCCATGGATCAGGGGACGAAGCTGGAAAAGAAAGGTGGGGTGGAGCAAAGCCTGGCAAGTGATGGGTGGATACAGGTAGGGGAGTGATGATTAGCAGATGGGTGGAGTAAGTGACAAGGACTAGAGGTGCAAATGAGACAGAGGTGTCAGATAAGGAGATGAGAAATATGGCACAGGAGGGCTGGAGTGGAGGGGACCAGAGGGAGAGAAAGAGGGAGGGAAAAAAAGGGAAATATGGGACTCAGGGCATATGGAGGAGGAGAAATGAGCAGGGTCACGGGGGGGGGGGGGGGGGGGGGGGATGGTGAGAGCAATGCATGCGCATTATGCTAATACATGTGGGAGTAAGGATGGGAAAAGAGAGGAGTACTTGGGGGGGGGGGGGGGAGAGATTACTTGAAATTTGAGAATTCAATGCTCACACCGTTGGGTTGTAAGCTACCCAAGCAGAATATGAGGTGCTGTTCCTCCAGTTTGCTTGTGGACTCCCTCTTGTAATGGAAGAGACCCAGGACAGAAAGGTTGATGTGGGAGATAGAAATGAAATAAGTGATCAGGAGCAACATGCCAAGGAAAGTGTAGGTGTTCAGGCCAGCTTACACTTGGGTTTGTAAGAACAGACCTGAGAGTTATTGTTCAATGGAACCCAAGGTGGTCGGTTAATTGTTGAATCTGCAGTGTGCTGGTGATTTTGCGTGGATATTTATTCTGTTTTTAACCGGAATGCTGCCTGGTTAGAGGGCATCAATTACAGGGAGAGGTTGGATAGACTTGCATTGTTTTCTCTGGAATGTCGGAGGTTGAGGGGACACTTGAAAGAAGTATATAAAATTATGAGAAGCCCAGATAGGGTAGACAGTCAGAACCTTTTTTTCCCCCAGGGTGGAAATATCCACCACTAGAGGGCATAGCTATAAGGTGAGAGGAGGAACTTTTAATGAAGTGCATGAAGATGAAGATTTTTTTTACACACAGAGAGTATTAGGGGCCTGGAACACACTGCCAGGGGTGGTGGTAGTGGAGGCAGATACGAAAGTGACGTTTATGAAGCTTTTAGATAGGCATGTAGAAGTGCAGGGAATAGATGGGTCATGTACCGACAGATGAAATCAGTGTAACCTGGCATCATGTTCAGCACAAACAGTGTGCAGACTGGGCAGTGCAGACTGTTGCTGTGGTGCACTGTCCTATGTGCTATATGCTCCTTACTTAACAAACGTGTTTCCCAGATCATAACTAAATTCATGATAATATTTGCTGGTTTGAAAGTTGGGGATTAAACATGAAGCAGTGATGGGCCCAGCAGCTGATCCCCGCGACATATAGCTTTGCTCAGGGGAGCATGCTCCCAGAGTGTACAATGTTGACCATGGAGAGCCAGGCCCTCCTGCAGCCACTGCCTTCCACTGGCCACCCAAGGTGCAGCTCACACAATAAACTATAATCAGCAACAAATAGACCAAAGGCAAGGAGCAACTTTACATTAATGCCCATAACACAGCTATTGTTTCTCAAAGGATAGGGCAACAACTGCACAAATCACCAACAATAAGGCTCAATTTAAACCATAATTGAAACACAGTCTTTGAAGACTATTGTGTTCGGACACATCAGAGTACAGTGGCAAGGTGGTTAGTTTCTTGCACTGAGCCCAGGGAAATGATTTGGAGTTTAAATAAATCTGCAGCAGCATTGCAAGAACTAAATGGAGAGTCAGTAACGGTGACTGTGAAATTCGTGGAGAATTACATCTGTCACCCTCGCCCGAGTGTGCGGCCAGACCCACAGGGATGAGGTGGACCCTCACTGTCCTCGGAGCTGGCCCCAGCCACACCATATGTGGGGCGGCTGGACTCCATGGGAGTCGCTTGTCAACAACTGCCTGTCACCCACTGGGAACAGGTCACAGACCTGGTGTGCAGGAAGGAACTGCAGATGTTGGTTTATACTGCAGACAGACACAACATGCTGGAGTAACTCAGCACGTCGAGAGAAAACAAATAGGTGACGTTCCAGGTCAGAACCCTTCTTCAGTCTGAAGAAGCTGCCAACCCGGCACAACACCTATTCCTCATAAACGCTGGCAGTAGCCAAGACAGCCAAGCCTTACAAATGCATGGGCATTTTCAAAATGGGTTTCTGCTTGTTTATCTATTTCTGCTCCGAACTGACGGACTCCCTGAAACGCTCCTCTAGACTGGAACAGACAGAATTAAAATTCCATCATCTGTCTGATTTGAAATTGCCACTTTGCAATAAACATCAGCCTGGAACTGTGCAGCATTTGTAAGCACTTTTAACCTCTAAGTTCAGGCAATCAAAGCAATGTTTTGTTTGAGAGCTTTTATAGCCAAACATCCAGCAGAGATGGAGGTTGCATTCTGTCCTGTGGGAATTTTATGTACTTTTGCCAAGCTGCTGAGTGCACATATCCACACAATCCTCACACGGACCAACTGAAGTGGTGTCTTCCAAAGATCAGACATGCAAGAGATGCCCCAAAATACTGAGCTACCGACTGGTTTGGGGAATAAGTGTCATTCATATGTAGTCAGTTAAGGGCCTGTTCCACTTGGGTGATTTTAAGGCGACTGCCGGTGACGAGGCTGTCACCAAATATTCGCCGGGGTGTCGCGGGGATGATCGTGAGGAGGCTTCCAAGAATCATAGTGGATCTCAGTGTGTCGCTGAGAAATTTTTCAGATAGAAATTTCTCGGCGACAGCTGGCTTGTCGCCAGGTATCATAGTTTATTGTGGGCGCTGTCGCATGCTGTCCCCAGGTTTGCTAGGTTGGCGCAGATGCATTTAGAAGCACGTAATATTAAATTAAGTAAAGTCATTTGAAGATACCATAAAATGCTTGTGTTTAACCAATTTATTTACCGTCAGGACATTTGACAGGTAGATTGGAGGTGACAGTTTGACGGTCAGGTAAGCGTGGGAATTTCGCGATGTTTCCGAAGACGGTGTAATCTCTTAGCCAGGTGCTAGTTTCACAAAAAAAGTTACTTGTATCGACCTGACTTGGCATTGTCGTGGTCGTTGTCGTCGGGTAAAAGAAAATTTCGGCGATCTGCTACGACTTTGACAGTCGCCGGCAGTCGCCTAAAACAAAAATGGCCTAAGTGGGATAGGCCCTTAACAACACAAATTAAATACATTAACTCGAGTGTTGTGCTGCAAATTTCTGCAGCCTGAGGTTTATACATCTTACAAGCTCAAAGGTATTCCTTCACGTCTTCCGCCATTGTGAAGCACTCAAAATATATTATTCAAGGTTGTGCAGTAGGGAAAGGGGTTCCTGTGGGAGGTGTACAGGGGATGGAGGGAGGAGTGGAGTTGTTGTCAAGGGAGGGATGGTAACATGGAGAGTCAGTGGCTTCAGAAGCTTTCTCCATCCCTCCCTCTTACACACACACACCTCTATTGAGTCACCATGAGAGTGGCTTAGCAGAAATGCATCCACTTTGCACTGAGGAAATTTGATATGCCTTCAATGACTCTTACAAACCTCTATGGATGCACCATAGAAAGCATACCGCCAGGTTGCATTACAGCTTGGTTTGGGAACAACTCTTTCCAAGACCGTAGGAAATGGCAGAGAGTCGTGGATGCAGCCCAATCCATCCCACAGACCAGAATCTCCATCATTGTCTCCATCTACACTTCACACTGCCTTGGAAAAACGACCCATACAATCAAAGACTTGTCCCACCCCAGTCATTCCTTCTTCTCCCCATCAGGGAGAAAATACAGAAGCTTGAAACCGCGCACCACCAGACTAAGGAACAACTTCTTCCCCTCTGTTATCAGGCTACTGAACGGTCCTTCCATAAGCTAGGGTTCTGTCCAATTCACCTCTACACCATTGCGGTCATTGGACCTTATCTCTGGACAATGATGAACTGTAATTGGCACTTGCTATCTTCCCCTTCACTCTACCTTATATACTCGAGTTTGACTTGATTGTATGTATGTATGGTACATCTGACATGCAAAACAAAGCTTTTCATTGTACCTCAATATATATGACAATAATGAACCTAAACCATTTTCTTTTCACCACTGTGTCTATTGCAATCAGTAAAACAGCGGGGAGAAAAAGAACTGTGTTAGTAATAAAATACCGAACATGGAAGGGATGAAATTCAGAAGGACGGAGTGTGTTTTGATTCCTGGTGAGCTGATGCAAGGGGCGGCCAGGACTGTGTAGAGCTCACCAAGGTCAACTCTCGTCCACTGATCCATCGCGCCACGGGGACGGGCTGCACAATTAGGAACCAACCATCCAAAGGCACCAGTCCTCCAAAAAAGGTTGCCATGGCGACGTTTGGTGCAGCTCTTAGTTTTGTCTGTGAGGAACTCATAGAAACATAGAAAATAGGTGCAGGAAGAGGCCATTCGGCCCTTCGAGCCAGCACCGCCATTCATTGCGATCATGGCTGATCATCCCCAATCAATAACCCGTGCCTGCCTTCTACCCATATCCCTTGATTCCACCAGCACCTAGAGCTCTATCTAACTCTCTCTTAAATCCATCCAGTGATTTGGCTTCCACTGCCCTCTGTGGCAGAGAATTCCACAAGAACTCACACAGCTAGACACCCACTTGTTCTGCACAGAGAGAAAGGGGATCTGTTTTACATTTCCATTGAATTCTTCCAGTTTAAGGCAGAAAATGAATAGTCCTTCTCTCTGTTAAAAGTAAGTCACCAAAGAGGCAGTTCATTTCAGATCCTGTCGCATGATTTGCCATTTCAGTTTGAAATCTCTCTCCTCGGTTGAACTCATATATGCAATATAAACATCTATTGTACAGTCTTAGAGGCAACAGAAGCATCACCATGTGGTGTGATTAGTTGTATTACAGGGATGTTCATCACTACTATCATTACTATCATTGGCTATCGGCCTAGAGCGTTGCCTGACTGGGTATTGAACAACCGGATGCATTTAATTTCTCATTAAAGATCCATGAATGTTGTTTCAACAGCCAGTACATTGAGACTGCAGCCAAGGAAACACACCAATTCCTCAGTAGAATAAGGAAATTCAGCATGTCTCCAAAAACTCTCACTGACTTCCACAGATGCACCATAGACACCATGCTTTCGGGGTGCATCACAGCTTGGTTTGCCCAAGACCACAAGAGATTGTGATGTAGCCCAGTCCATCACGCCTTCCAGACTCCCCACCGTCAACTTCACGCTGCCTCGGAAAAGTAGCCCACATCATCAAGGACCTTTTGCACCCCGGTCATTCTTTCTTCTCCCCGTTCCCATCAGACAGAAGGTACAAAAGCTTGCAAGCACGCACCACCAGACTCAGGAACAGTTACATTCCCTGCGTGATCAGACTTCTGATCGATTCTTTCATAAGCTAGGTTGCAGTCCCCATCTTCCAACCTACCTCACTGTGAATATTGGACTTTTTCGCTGGAACTGTAATGCACAATGCCAAAAACTATATTCTGCACTTTGGAATTTATTCTCTTTGTACTACCTGTTGTACCCGTGTACAGCTTTCTTGTGCTCATGTATAGGATAATCGGATTTAATTGGATAGAACATAACAAAAAAAATTCACTGTATGTTGGTACATGTGACAATTATAAACAAATACTATCTTCATTAGTCCATAAGTTGTCAGAGCAGAATTAGGTGATTTGGCCCATCAAGCCTATTCAATCATGCCTTTCCCCCCCATAACACCTGACACCTGTAACTAATCAAGAATCTATCAATCTCCACCTTAAAAATATCCATGAACTTGGCCTCCATAGTCTTCTCTGGCGATGAATTCCACAGATTCACCACCCTCTGACTAAAGAAATTCCTCCTCATCTCCTTTTGCATTTTGCATCTTTGAAAGTGCCAACACAAATACCACAGATACTGGAAATCTTAAATGAAAACAGGGTATGTTGGACATGCTCAGCAGTTCAGGCAGCACCTGCAGTGAGAGAAGCAGAGGTAATTTTATCATTCTGTGGACCTTAGGCTGATGCAAATTTGGCAACCTGAGACATTATCACCTCTTCACTCTCCACAGATGCTGCCTGTCCTGCCAAGTATTCCCAGCTCTCCTTGCTTGTATTTACTTCATTGCTGGAATCTACAAATTGTTCAGTCAAGGGGGATCATGCAATTGCTGATCACCTTATTTTCATTAAGACACATAGAACAGGTTGTTGTGTTGAGGTTACTGGTTCTTTCGTATTATAATCCTTCGCCTCAGCTTGCTTCCCGCTTTTGTAAAGAATCGATCAGTATCTCACGGCCACATAGAACATAGAACTGCACAGCAAAACACAAAGTGCTGGAGGAACTCAGCGGGTCAGGCAGCATCTGTGGAGGGGATGGACAGATGTAGTTTCGGGTCGAGAGCCTTCTTCAGTCTGATTGTTGTCGGGAGCCTTCTGACATAATCTCCAAAGACCTCCGAGCCATCTTTTCTCTCCTTGTCCAGTCCCTTCCAGCATACATACTACAATCAGTCTAAAGAAGGGTCCTGACAGATGTTGCCTGACCTGCTGAGTTCCTCCAGCATTGTGTTTTACTCAAGCCTCCAGCATCTGCAATTCCTTGTGTCTCCATAAAACAATACAGCATTGGAACAGGTCCTTCAGCCCACAGTGCCTTTGCCAAACACGATGTCAAGTTAAACTAATCTGTTCTGCCTGCAGGTGGTCCATATCCCTCCTTTCACTGCACTACCAAGTACCTAGCTAAAAGCCTCATACACACTGCTATCGTATCTGCCTTCACCACCTCCACTGGCAGCGCTTCTAGCCACCCACCATCCTGTGTAAAAAATCTGTCCCTAAACTTTGCCCCTCTCACCTTAAAGCTATGCCCTCTAGTCTCTGATGCTGTCTGATGCTCCAGCATTTTTAATCTATTTGGCGATGAAATGTTTGTGAAGGGAGAGGGGCTGGACAGGTATCAGGGGAGAACTTTGCAGTTCACACAAAGGAATGGTTTAACATTATATGCACGGAGAAATGTCAGCAGTGCAGTACTCTTGCAGTCTCGCCGCAGAGAGAGCTTGAGAAATGCAATTAAAAGTAACGCATGCAATTCACTTGGCTCTGCCAATAGAGCGTGGAGTCTGAAGAAACAGCTGGAACAGCTGGAAGCAGTGACAATGACTCTGCCTGCATCCAGCTGGAGGGAAGCTTAATGCTGTAAATTTGCAGCTTCGCCCAGCACACTGCAGTTTTGAACCCAGTGCATCTAATTATCAATCGCTGTCAGCTACAAAATCTAGGACAGAACTTGTCAGGTGACCTTTACAAACAACCTGTGTATAATAATGGCACATTATCCTGGGAGGCCCCGTTTGTAGCCGTCAGTCATACGGGCTGAAATTCAGCGGGCTTTGCCCACAGCAGCTCATTAGCTCAGACCCACCGCTGAGCTAATCTGTACGAGCAGCCTGACTCAGATCCCAGTCATTGGTTGCATCTCTCACTAATCACTGTGGAACGGCCCCTCAGAATGAATTAACGTCCAGGGAGAATGAGAAACAGCTTTGGAGAAGACACTGAACTTCTCAACAGAATTACTTTGGGCTGAGGGATCAGACGGAAGATGGGGCGGGAGGAGCAGCAGAGGGAGTCACAGTTGTAGCTTTTCACAGAGTCCCCGTCTCTCTTTGCTTCAGGTTAAGTGACTGGAAGCAGCCCTGGCACAAGATGCACAGGAGGCCCCCATGGAATACCCCCGAGGTACATCCCCCTCCATGTTCACTATCACACCAACTTATTCTTCATTGTGTTTCTCAAACCTATTTGGACAGGGAATAATATCCGACCTGCAGTTGGTGCAGAACACAAAGTACCAATGATAGATGTCACCATACAAGGGAATGTCTGGTCAGCAGGAATGATCATTTAGATTTTGGATTTAGATCACAGATGTCTGGTCAGGGCTATGAACACATCTCCATGAGGCATGAGAGAGACAAAGTCAGTGGAAGGAAAGAAAATGTGGCAGTGTGGCTCAGATCAATAGCCCGAGACAAGAGGCCACAGGCTAAACAGTGTGCCATCAGCACACAAGCGCTGCCCTGATAAGGGCAACACCATTTCTCCCAGGGTGGAAATGTCAAAGACTAGAGACCATAGCTTTAAAGTGAAGTGGGCAAAGTCTAAAGGAGATGTGTGGGGCAGGTTTTATTTTTGCACAGAGAGGATGGTGAGTGCCTGGACTGTGTGCCAGGGGTGACGGTGGAAGCAGATTTAATGGCGTTGTTCAAGAGGCTTTTAAATATTCCTCCATGCATATCCATGTGGCTATGGATCAAGCTCAGGCAAAGGAGATTAGTTTAATTTGGCATTTAGGAAGGAACTGCAGATGCTGGTTTAAACCGAAGATAGACCCAAAAAGCTGGAGTAACTCAGCGGGACAAGCAGTATCTCTGGAAAGAAGGAATGGATTACGTTTCCAGTCATGACCCTTCTTCGGACTGAAAGTCACAGGAAAGGGAAATGAGAGATATAGATGGTGTTGCAGAGAGATAAAGAACAATGAATAAAAGATACAGAAAAAAGTAATGATGATGAACGAAACAGGCCATTGTTAGCTGTTTGTTGGGTGAAAATGAGAAGCTAGTGCGACTTGGGTGGGGGAGGGATGGAGAGAGAAGAAATGCCGGAGTTACTTAAAGTTGGAGAAATCAGTATTCATACCACTGCGCTGTTGGTGTCCAAGCGAAATATGAGGTGCTGTTCCTCCAATTTGCATTTAGCCTCACTCTGACAATGGAGGAGACCTAGGACAGAAAGGTCAGTGTGGGAATGGGAAGGAGAATTGAAGTGTCTAGCAACCGGGAGATCGGGTCGATCCAGGCGGATTGAGTGCATCATGTTCGGCACTAATATTGTAGGCAGAGCTTGTTTCTGGGCTGAACTGTTCCATGTTCTATGTCTGATGCCAATGTTAGGGTTGGTTGTTTCGTGGCTTAAGATGCAGTTACTGAGCCTGAATTTCTTGAGAAGGCACTTCTGGCATTGACGAGAGGAATTTTTGTTCCTCCTGCCTGCAGAAGGTTGTGTCAGGGGCATCATGTGCCCGATGGATGGATCACATCTCAGCACCGCTCCAAGGGTTCACAGCCCCCCTGTGTGATGCTGTTCTACATGACATCCCAGGTCAGCATGAGCTCCAAGCCCAGACAACAACTGTCCTTTGCACGGCCTCTGCTCATCCATGCCGACCAGGAAGCCCCATCTAAGCTAGTCCTATTGGCCCATGTTTGGCCTATATCTCTCTCTACACCTTTGCCATCCATGTACCTGGCCAAGTGTCTTTTAAAGGCTGGTATAGAAGCATTGAGAAATAGAGCATGGAAACCATGCCGACCAAGGTCCCACCTGCCTGCATTTGGTTCATATCCCTCGAAACCTTTCCTATCCATATACCTGTCTTTTCAGCATTGTTATTGTACCCTGCAGTTCGTTCACCCTCTGTGTGAAAAAGTTGCCCCTCTGGCTCCTATTAAATCTTTCCCCTCTCGCCTTAAACCCATGTCCTCTGGTTCTTGATTCCCTATCTCTGGAGAAAAAACTGTGCATTCACCCTATCTATTCCCCTCACGATTTTTTTGCACTGGACTGTCACTGGAGCGATTGTCCATACGATGAACGTTCAAAGAGCGGCCACATTTAATGCCCCCCCCCCCCGTGCTCCCCCCCCCCCCCCCCCCCCCCCGCCCAGCTGCCTGCTTGTTTGATGCTGGGCTGAATCTCATAGCATGCAATTTATATGAAATCGAATGCATAATTTCATAAATCTTTCAGCAAATCCCATAAGCAACGAGTTGAAATTCAGGGAGCTCAGACCCTCCTGCAGCTGCTTCTGGCTTTACTGAGATAGTTCACCACTTTTACAAAAAGCTCACGCACAGAGGCTGCCTCTGCTGTATGTGTAATCATGGGCTCCAGTGACCCATCAATAAACTGGAGATCAATCAACATTTCTAACATTGCACAGCCTTCTCTCACTAACTCCCCGCAGTGCTTCGACCAGCAGCGTGTTTATTATGCTTTTCATCTTCACAGTTCTCAGCTCTTTTCTGAAAGGGAGAAAGATAGGAAGAAAGAAAAAAAAAAAAAGAGTCTGATATTTCACTAGAGGCTTTCATAACCTCTTAATGTCCTACAATGATTCATTGACAGAGAGGGAAAATGCTGAGCATAAACTAGCGGTAACAATGATCTCAGTCTAACACTACTTAAGTGCAGGGAAATTAATAGCGCAGATTAACCCTTCAGAGAACCCAACATTGCGTGTACTGTACTGCCACAGACCCAGTCAATACATTTTGGGTGGAGATGTGAGAGGAATGTTTCCTGGGATATCGGGAGAACTCTTTGCCTGTCATTGAATTATCCGTTACGAATTTTAACAAACTCACTGAACACTATCTCAAAGATGGCCTCTCCAACAGTTTCTTCACTCTCCCTGGAACAGGGCCCAAGTGCCAAAGTACGGCATCATTTTGAGATCGATTCAGGATCCGAGACAACAATACTGCAAATTCTACACAGGTTAGGGTTTGTAGCCCAAATTCACAGACTTGAGCACACAGACCGGCACTCTCTCACAAAAAGCTTTTCACAAAAATAGCCGGAAGCTAAAAATGCTCAGCAGGTCAGGCAGCATCTCCAGAGGTGATCGGCTGAGTTGGCTCAGCATTTGCTGTTCTTACCTCCCATCGGGTCTGAGGGAGTGTCACACACTGGTGTTATACCAAGGTCACGACTACAAAAACAGGAGAGTTGGCTACTGATAAGTTCCTAAGTCAATATTGATGCCATGGTTGAAACACTGAAACAATACGTACACACACTGCAAATCTAAAACACAAACTAGAAAAAGCTGGAAAACCTAAGCAGTTTATAATATCTGTGGACCGAGAAACTGACACTTCATCAGAACTGTCATACGAGGAAAGATTGAAAAGACTAGGCTTGTGTTCACTGGAGTTTAGAAGGATGAGAGGGGATCTTATGAAAACATATAAAATTATAAAAGGACTGGACAAGCTAGATGCAGGAAAAATGTTCCCAATGTTGGGGAGTCCAGAACCAGGGGCCACAGTCTTAGAATAAAAGGGGAGCCATTTAAAACTGAGGTGAGAAGGAACTTTTTCACCCAGAGAGTTGTGAATTTGTGGAATTCTCTGCCACAGAGGGCAGTGGAGGCCAAATCACTGGATGAATTTAAGAGAGAGTTAGATAGAGCTCTAGGGGCTGGTGGAATCAAGGGATATGGGGAGAAGGCAGGCTCGGGTTACTGATTGCGGATGATGAGCCATGATCACAATGAATGGCGGTGCTGGCTTGAAGGGCCGAATGGCCTCCTCCTGCACCCATTTTCTATGTTTGTATGTTTCTAACTGGAAGTGCGAAAATTATTGGACTTTTATTTATTATATATTATCTCTGTGTCTGGTGTTCAACAATACAAACAACTGATATGCTTCTGCAAGTAAAAATTAGTACATACGGCAATCAAATACTTGACTTTTGACTAGAAAGTAATAAACCAACAAGCAGACCTTGATGGTGATCAGAGGAGTTTTAAAACAATCCTGCAGTTTTTAACTAACTGAATTTCTCCAGAAGGGTTCTGACCCCAAACATCATCTGCCTATTCCCTCCAGATGCTGCCTGAGCCGCTGAGTTTGTTTGTCACTGAATTGAAATCCAGCAGTGGTGGAGACATTTGAACGTGTCTCCAAGCCAGTGACCATGGCCCCTGCATTAGAATCCAATACTTCAGGTATCCATCATTACCAGTCAGTCAGCCTCTCACTCTCCGTCCCCAACGTACACCACGACAACCAATAAATTACACTCCACATTCCAGATCTCGTCATAGGTCAAAGAGAGAATAAGTCACTTTGACGTGTTTGCTCAATTGGCACATTCAGTGACAGTAACCCTCCCCCAGGTGGGAGGTGGCATTTGCCTGCATGCCGACCGTAGATAAGGCAGCCGTGAATAACTCCGCGAGTCATCATTTCTCTTTCTCTCACCCCTCCTCGTGTTCTTTCCTTCCTCATCCTTGCAGCCAGGCAGGTGAGAGTGCACTTGATTAAAATGTCTTTTTACATTCCAATGAGGTCTGAAAAATGGCCCCGATGAATTATTTGGTAGCTTAATCCTATTAACTCTGAAGGTCTCACAAATCGTTTAAAGCACATATTCTGCTCCAGGTGAAACCCATTGAGCTCCGGTACAGGGCTGTTTATAGATTTGTTAATCTCAGGCTTTTTTAATCTTTCAATGCGTGATTATTTTCATCATAGCTCCTGGGAATATTACTGAGCAACGTCAAGGTTACACAACGGATAATGTGATTAATGACCCTACCAGAGAGGCCTCTGCTCTGCCCACACTTCCTATGCTCTCCCATCCTCCCCACATCCCCTATGCTGCCCTGCCCAACCAATGCAGATGAACAAGCTGACACCTTCCACAGTTCCTGTAAGGTCCACAGACAAGGCTGCTGCTAGTAACTCTCACTTAAGCTGATAATCCTTCCCCGTGGGAATACAATGGGGTTCGAGCTTCTTCAAAGCAAACTTTCAGGTCAACCCTCTTTTAAAGCACTGTGGTTCTGCTGCTATGGACTCTGTGGACGAGCACAGGAGGCAGTGGGAGGGAGTGACCCATTTAGCTGCAGATCATAGATAGACTGATACAGCATGGAAACAGACCCTTTGGCCCAACTTGCTTGCATCGGCCAATGTGTCCCAGCTGCACTAGTCCTACCTGCCTGCGTTTGGTCCATCTCCCTCCAAACCTGTCCTATCCATGTAGCTGTAGGTAAATTGTCCTTGTTCATTCTGCCCTGTGTACCCTCACAAGCCTGAAGCCTGCAGTCAGTCGGTCTCCATCACACTGGTGTCTTGGTCTCTGTCCCTCAGGTGTGGCCACCCTACCCAACGCCGCCCGCCCCATCACCCGCGTGGCTGATATCCTGACCGACCCCGTGGCAGGGAAGGTGATGACGGATGGTGTGCGTATAGATTTTCCAGCACAGATGGGTGTGCGTTGGTGTGAGGGGGGGGAGCAGTTCTGTGAATCACGCCGAGGTCAGGTCACACAGCTGGGGGTGCAGTGATGTTGTTACTGCCCATTTCTGAGTCCCATCACTGTCTCGAGCAAATAGCTTCATCCACGACGGAGGAAAGCATTGTTGTTGGAGAGACACAACGCACTGCAGATGCTGGGACCTTGAGTAAAACACAAAGTGCTGGAGGAAGTCAGGGGGTCAGGCAGCAGCATTTAGTTTAGAAATACAGTGTGGAAACTGGCCCTTCGGCTCACCGTCCACATCGACCAGCGATCACCAGCACTGTCCTACACACTAGGGACAATTTACAGAAGCCACGGCACGGTAGCGCAGCGGTAGAGTTGCTGCTTTACAGCGAATGCAGCGCCGGAGACTCGGGTTCGATCCTGACTACGGGTGCTGCACTGTAAGGAGTTTGTACGTTCTCCCCGTGACCTGCGTGGGTTTTCTCCAAAGACGTACAGGTATGTAGGTTAATTGGCTGGGTTCATGTAAAAATTGTCCCTAGTGGGTGTAGGATAGTGTTAATGTGCGGGGATCGCTGGGCGGCACGGACTTGGTGGGCCGAAAAGGCCTGTTTCCGGCTGTATATATATGATATGATAATTAAACTTGCAGGTCTTTGGAATGTGGGAGGAAACTGCAGCACTCAGAAAACCAACACAACCACAGGTAGAACATACAAACTCCGTACAGACAGCACCCGTGGTCAGGACTGAACCCGTGTCTCTGGCACTGTAAGGCTATGCCACCCTTTCTGTGGAAAGAATGAATAGGCAACTCTTTTGGGTTGGATCCTTTCTTCAGACTGTTGGAAGAATGTGTGTGACATCTTTTACTGTGGGGAGACTGGTACATGGATATGCACAACACGGCCCCTGACATAGACAGATGCCATGTCTGAACGCTACTGGCCAAATGGCTTCTCTCCCAATGAATAGCACATGGACGGCACTAAGAGGCTGGGACCATAGAATATAAAGCTGTTTGAGCCTCTGGACTTCCCAACCATCGACTTTTCAAAACAATAGATACAAGAGAGGGCAGAATTACACATGTTGAGGTGGAGAAGACAAACTAACTGTCAGATGCAAGTCATGAGACACAAGAGAATACATCTTGAGCAAAAACGTAATGCGCTGGAGGAACTCGGCAGAGCAAAACAGCATCGGGGGAGGGAATGGAAAGGGGACACGCAGGTAGGGACCCTTCTTCAGACTTCAGATGCAAGTTGTGACGTTTTTGTCTCTCACTGGTCATAAGCAAAGAGAACCGGACTGAATAAACATCTCGGATTACAAATACACAGCAACCCACCTAGAAATGAAACTGTTGACTCTCACCAGTTCTTTGCTTGCAGCCAGAAGCAAGGTGAACTTTTTGATACTTTTCTCATGGAGATTAGACACTCAGCAGTTAACTGCATAGGCCTGAAAGACAGAGGTTGTATTATTTGTGAAATCGGCAAAGGTAGCCTGAGGCAATAGTGAGAGAAATAGCTTGCTCTAGACAACTGCTCCCAGGCATGCAACCCACAGACAGCACAAAATATTGGATAGTCAACAGAAGGTTACACATCAGATTCAGAGTTATTGTCATATACACCAGGGTAGCATTGCAATTTCTTGTTCACATGAAGCTCACAGAGTAAGCAGTGCACATACAGGAAGGACAATGTAACAAGAAATACAACAGTAATAGCGAATCCAACGTGCGGCCAAGATTCACGAGTATTGTGCATGATAACACAAACAGCTGGGGAGGAAGTGCTCAGTGGCTAGAAATTTAGTGGACGATGTGGCCTGGAAAATCATGTCCACAGTGAAGGGTCATTCAATCTCCATGGAATGGATGATTGAGGCAACAGGGAGAGAGACAGGCCCAGGTTCAGAGTAGTGGTGGAACACGGGTCACTTGGAGACAAACGAGGCTAGTTCTATGCAAGGAACATCCATTGCATGCATTGGTGCCGAGCTGTTGGTAATCAAAGAGATATAAACTTGGCTTGGGAGTAGAGTGCAATGCCCTTCTGAATCAAGCCACCCATCAACCTCAAGGTGGGACTACTCTGAACACTGTGTGGAAATGCTCTCATTTGGATAGGCTCATGGACAGGAAAGGTTTAGAGGGATATGGGCTAAACACAGGCAGGTGGGCCATGTAGATGGGGCACCTTGGTCGGCGTGCACAAGCTGGGCCAAAGGACCTGTATCCGTGCTGTATGACTATGACTCTAAAGGGCGAACACAAAGGAGAGATATGATACGGATTTGATTGTGTAGATTACAAAGAAGTCACAAATATGCTTGGAGATGTATAGTCCAGTATTTAGGACTACATGAGATATATCATGAAATACAGGCATCGTGAGTTGATGGATCTGTTTCTGTGCCGTAGTGTCCTGTGGATCATGAAGGTTGTTTCAATGTAAGCAATGATATTAGCTATGTCACTCACAGATGCACATGTGGCTGCTTTTCATGGAACAGGAAAACCAGAAGGGAAAAGGATGAGACTAGGCAAAGAGAAGAAGTCTAAAGTCAGGTGCACAACACCACCAAGGCACCGAAGATCAGCTAAATGTTGGAGAAACAGAGAGATTGGTTCCACATCAGACAGCTAGCTGACACAGCAGAGACACACTACACACCGGGTCAATGAGCTCACCATAGAGGAGGTGATCATGCAAGATCAAACCATCATGAGAGTTAGTCTTGTGCAGTGTTAAAACAGCCTGATGGTTGTTGGGAAGAGGCTACTCTTGAACATGGAGGTCACGGTTTTCAGTTTCCTATACCTTCTTCCTGATGGCAAGAATGAAATGAGAGCATGGCCAGGCTGGTGTGGGTCCCTGATGATGCTATCTGCCTTTTTTGAGGCAGCGCTTTCTGCAGATCCCTTCAATGGTGGGAAAGTTAGTTCCCGTGATGGACCAGGCAGTGTTCACCATGTGTTGTGATCTCCTTTGTTCGAGTTGTTGAATTCAGGCCAAAGTTAAGAACACAATTATCTTTGGATATACAAGGAACTGCATAGATAGATAGAAAATGGGTGCAGGAGGAGGCCATTTGGCCCTTCGAGCCAGCACCGTCATTCATTGTGATCATGGCTGATCATCCACAATCAGTAATCCGTGCCTGCCTTCTCCCCATATCCCTTGATGCAGATGCAAAAATCTTGAGCAAAACACAAAATGCTGGAGTAATTCAATGGGTCAGGCAGCATCTGTGGAAGGAGATACGTGGATATTTGTTTTTCCTTTCATTTTTCAATTTTTAACGGAGGGATGTTACATTTGTGGCTTGTGTGATATTGTGCGCGCTCCCTTTAAGAATGGCAGCACGTGCAATTGACTGCTCTGTTCATGTTCCAGATGTTTGTGTGGAACTGGATGGAACTGGCTTCCCTTTGGGGCAATAAGCACACAGTAATATGCTGTTTGTATGCATTCTGTTACCTAAATCACTTCAACATCTTCGTGACTGCATGAGAACAATCACACAGACATAACTCAGTAACTAGAAAGCTTTCCTTTGCAGAGACAGCTAAGAGTTTCATTAAATGCAGCAATCAATGCTCAGATTGTTTCTGGTAACTAACGCGTTATTCCTCACTTCCTGATTATTTCTGAGTCAGTGGTGGTGACCACAATGCCCCAAGTATTGTGTGATGTCCATGTCCACAATACTCCAGGTGGTGATGTCCATCATTGAGGGAGGGGGCTGGTTGGTCCAGGTGTAGCTATGGACAGAAGTGCCCAGAGGTAACAATATGACAGCAGCCACTATTAAACAGAGCGATATATTCTGTAACTCCAACCCTGTTTGGAGATGGGGCTCTTTCAAATCGTACAGGAACATGTATAGAAACACTGAAGTTAAATTAGGGAAAAAAGGAAGGATCGTTTAGATTGAAAATAGACACATAATGCTGGAGTAACTAAGCGGGAGAAAAGGAATAGGTGACGTTGATTCCATGTGGTTCTTGTGCACTTTGTACCTGATGCACATTGACCAAACATCCGTGTGATGGCAGTGAGCAAGTGGTTCAGTCCAGTGGAATGGACACTCTCCCCAGCAAGTCTTTGGTTAAGCGGCATTTGGAGTATTTTATGCAGTTCTGGTCGCCCCAATACAGGAAGGATGTGGCAGCTTTGGAGAGGGTGCAGAGAAGGTTTACCAGAAGGATGCCTGGATTAGAGAGTTTTAGCAACAAAAGAGGTTGGACAGACTTGGATTGTTTTCTCTGGAGCGTCAGAGGCTGAGGGGGGAGATCTAATAGAAGTATATATCATGAGGTATAGAAAGGGTAGACAGTCAGAACCATTTTCCCAGAGTGGAAAATATCAAAGGCTAGAGAGCATTGCTTTAAGGTGAGAGTGCAAAGTTTAAAGACAAGTTTGTTTTTACATAGAGTGCTGGGTACGTGAAACATAGTGCCAGGGGTAATGGAGAATGCAGATGTGATAGTGGTATTTAAGAGGCTTTTAGAAAGGCACATATGCAGGGGATGGAGGGATATTGATTACACGCAGGCAGTGGAGATTAAAGTCCCAGTTAGGCGTTTTTTAAGGCGACTGCCATAGTTGTAGCAGGTCGCCGAAAAACCGGTGACTGGACCCCCCCACGACAATGACTACGACAAGCTACAACAACCTACCACCCAGTCGACGTCAATCTACGGCAAGCAACCGAAAACTGGCAACCCAATCCTCACAAGTAGAACGTCCAACTACGACCGCACCTACGACAACCGAAGTCAACCTACGTCCACCCGCGACAAGCTACAACAAGCTATGACCCTAAAGACTGAAGACAACTGAAGACAATTCACGTTTCACCCACTTTCCCTATAAAAGGGGAGTACAGTAGGGTTTCCAATCATTCTGCATCATGACTATTTGAAAGTGATGCCATGAGAAACTACTCTGAAGTACAATAACTTCATACATCAATTTTCGGTCAAAATAAAAACAATTTTTTTTAAAAGGTTGATAAGAACATACAAAAATATTGTAATAAACTTCAATAAACTTCAAATGCCAAACTTAAAAATTCAAACTCCAAAGACGTACAGGTATGTAGGTTAATTGGCTGGGTAAATGTAAAAATTGTCCCTAGTGGGTGTAGGATAGTGTTAATGTACGGGGATCGCTGGGCGGCACGGACTTGGAGGGCCGAAAAGGCCTGTTTCCGGCTGTATATATATGATATGATATGATATGATAATACAAGTGCAAAAACATACAAAACCTAACATCATTTATGGACGATCGGATCAGGTCCACACTTGGAATTTGCCGAAGTCAGCATCGGCGACAACCTTAATCACCTGGCGACAACCTACGACAGCGCCCACGTCAGGAGACGGACGTCAAGCTATGATCATTAGCGTCAAACCGACAGTCGGCAAAACATTTCATGCCATCACAAAATCCAGCGACGACCAGAAAAACGCTACGACTCTTTGGAGACGACTCACGACCACCCGGCAACCGCGACACCCCGGCAACCGCGACACCCCGGCAACCGCGACACCCCGGCAACCGCGACACCCCGGCAACCGCGACACCCCGGCAACCGCGACACCCCGGCGACCGCGACACCCCGGCGACCGTGCCTGTAGTCGCCTAAAATAAATAAATAAATAAATAGATTTTTTTAAATCGCCGAACTGGGACAGGGCCTTAATTTAACTCAGCATCATGTTCAGAACAGACATTGCGGGCTGAAGGGCCTGTTCCCGTGCTGTGCTGTTCATTATTTCAAACCACTATAAACTGCCCCCATGTCTCTCACTCTCACTCAGCTGCGAGTCTTTCTGGTGTGATAGTTTTATCTGACCCCAGTGCCCCTTGCTTTTATTTCCAACTAGACCAAGTGGGCCCGTTGGGCCCGTCCTCGTAGGGTTTCCATTGTAACCGGGAGGCGGGGAGGGAGGGGGACCACCTGTTTTCCCAGTACCCCTCTTTACCCGTTGTGGGATGGGAGGGGGGAGGGGAGGGGGGAGGGAGAGGGGAGGGAGGGGGTAGGGGGGAGGGAGGGGGGAGGGAGGGAGGGGAGGGGGGAAGGGGGAGGGGGGAAGGGGAGAGGGAAGGGGGGGAGGGAGGAGGACCTCCCCTTTTCCCAGTACCCCTCTTTCCCCGTTGTGCCCGTCCTTGTAGGGTTTCCATTGTAACCGGGAGGAGGGGAGGGAGGGAGGGAGGGAGGAGGGAGGAGGGGAGGGAGGGGGGGAAGGGGAGGGCGGAAAGGGGGGAGGGGGGAGGGAGAGAGGGGAAGGTTTGAAAGAGCATCCCTCTCCCCATCAGAACTGCCTCCTCCATCGACTCCTTTAAGTCCAGGCTCAAAACCTATTTCTACTCCCTAGCTTTTGAGGCTAATTGAGGAGGTACTGTGAACTGTTTGGGAGGGGAGGGGAGGGGGGGAAGGAGGGGGACCTCCCCTTTTCCCAGTTCCCCTCTTTCCCCGTTGGGCCTGTCCTCGTAGGGTTTCCATTGTAACCGGGAGGAGGGGAGGGAGGGAAGGGGGAGGGAGGGAGGAGGGAGGTGGGGAGGGGGAGGGAGGGGGGGAGGGGGGAATGAGGGGGTAGGGGGAGGGAGGGGGGAGGGAGGGGGAGAGGGGAGGGGGGTAGGGGGGAGGGGGAGGGAGGGGGGAGGGAGGGGGAAGGGGGGAGGGAGGGGGCTCTCCCCTTTTCCCAGTACCCCACTTTCCCCGTTGGGCCCGTCCTCGTAGGGATTCCATTGTAACCGGGAGGAGGGGAGGGAGGGAAGGGGGAGGGAGGGAGGAGGGAGGACGGGAAGGGGAGGGCGGAAAGGGGGAGGGGGGAAAGGGGGGAGGGGGGAGGGGGGAGGGAGAGAGGGGGAGGGTGGAAAGAGCATCCCTCTCCCCATCAGAACTGCCCCCTCCATCGACTCCTTTAAGTCCAGGCTCAAAACCTATTTCTACTCCCTAGCGTTTGAGGCTCATTGAGGAGGCGCTGTGAACTGTTTGCGTGCCACTGTATGTTTCATTTTTTTCCTTAGTACCTAATCAGATGTACAGCACTTTGGTCAACGTGGGTTGTTTTTAAATGTGCTGTACAAATAAAATGGACTTGACTTGACAGCTCTTCGCAACAATGTAGCACAGGGGCATTGTGACATCACAATCCGCACCGCAGCGCCCCCCTTCTGTCAAAACTTCGATAAATCAGGGGGGGCAGCACTTTTAAACCTCTGTAACTTAAAAAATATGCGTCCGAATTAAATAAAAATATCATTTTCCAGCAGCGAACCGCATGCTGATTAAGGCGGTACAAAAATCGTGGCGCTACGGTTCACCGTTTTGCCGGAATTGCCGTATTCAGCCGACATTAGTGGAATATATATATATATACACAACATCTGAGTTTTAATAGTATACTAGAACAAGTGTGCCCGTTGGGCCCGTCCTCGTAGGGTTTCCATTGTAACCGGGAGGGGAGTGGGGGTAGGGAAGGGGGAGGGGGAGGGAGGGAGTAGGGAGGTGTGGAGGGGGGAGGGGAGGGGGAGGGAGGGGGGGAGGGGAGGGGGGAAGGGAGGGAGGGAGAGGGGAGGGAAGGGGGTAGGGGGGAGGGGGGAAGGGGAGGGAGGGGGGAAGGGGAGGGGGAGGGAGGGGGGAGGGAGAAGGGAGTGAGGGGGGAGGGAGGGGGACCTCCCCTTTTCCCAGTACCCCTCTTTCCCCATTGGGCCCGTGCTCGTAGGGTTTCCATTGTAACCGGGAGGAGGGGAGGGAGGGGAGGGGGAGGGAGGGAGGAGGGAGGTGTGGAGGGAGGAGGGGAGGGGAGGGGGAGGGGAGGGGGGGAAGGGGGGAGGAGGGAGGGAGAGGGGAGGGAGGGGGGTAGGGGGGAGGTAAGGGGGAGTGAGGGGGGAGGGAGGGAGGGGGATCTCCCCTTTTCCCAGTACCCCTCTTTCCCCGTTGGGCCCGTCCTCGTAGGGTTTCCATTGTAACCGGGAGGAGGGGAGGGAGGGAAGGGGGAGGGAGGGAGGAGGGGGGAGGGAGGGGAGGGGGGAAGGGGGGAGTGAAGGGGTAGGGGGAGGGAGGGGGGGTAGGGGGGAGGGGGGAGGGAGGGGGAAGGGGGGAGGGAGGGGGAAGGGGGGAGGGAGGGGGATCTCCCCTTTTCCCAGTACCCCTCTTTCCCCGTTGGGCCCGTCCCTGTAGGGTTTCCATTGTAACCGGGAGGGGTGGAGGGATGGTGGAAGGAGGGGGGAGGGGGAGAGGGATGGAATGGTGGAGGGAGGGGGGAGGGAGTGGGGGAGGGTGGGATGGAGGGAAGGAGGGAGGGGGGGAGTTAGGGGCTGAGTGGTGATGGAGGTTGGGATTGAGGGGGGAGGGAGGGGGGGAGGGAGTGGGGATGGAGGTGGGAAGGAGGGGGGAGGAAGGGGTTGATGGGGGAAGTGGGACCTCCCCTTTTCCCAGTACCCCTCTTTCCCCCACCACCAAGCCCCCTCCGCAACGACCCCTGTTGTCCCCAGTCCCCATTCACAGACCCCCCCCCCATTCTCTCTCTCCCCATACACACTCTCAGTGCTTTTTTCGAAACACTTGCCCCGGTGGCCCACGAGCATATGGGCCCAATGCTGATCTGTGTATGTTAAGTGACTTGCAATAAAAAAATATACTTTAAAAAGAGATAAGTGCTTTTTAAGTGCTTGTTTTGAAACATTCGCGGTCACATAGTGCTTCTCACTGTAGCACCCATCTCAAGTGTGCCCGTTGGGCCCGTCCTCGTAGGGTTTCCATTGTAACCGGGAGGAAGGGAGGGAGGGAAGGGGGAGAGAGAGAGGTGTGGAGGGAGGAGGGGAGGGGGAGGGAGGGGGTAGGGGAGGGGAGGGGGGGAAGGGGAGGGGGGGAAGGGGGGAGGGAGAGAGGGGGAGGGGGAGGGAGAGAGGGGGAGGGGGAGGGAGGGGGGAGGGGAAGGGCGGAGGGAGGGGGACCTCCCCTTTTCCCAGTACCCCTCTTTCCCCATTGTGCCCGTCCTCGTAGGGTTTACATTGTAACCGGGAGAAGGGGAGGGAGGGAAGGGGGAGGGGGGGAGGAGGGAGGTGTGGAGGGAGGAGGGGAGGGGGAAGGGGGAAGGGGAGTGGGGGGAGGGAAGGGGGAGGGAGGGGGGAGGGGAGGGGAGGGTGGAAGGGGAGGGCGGAAAGGGGGGGAGGGGGGAAAGGGGGGAGGGGGGAGGGAGAGAGGGGGAGGGTGGAAAGAGCATCCCTCTCCCCATCAGAACTGCCCCCTCCATCGACTCCTTTAAGTCCAGGCTCAAAACCTATTTCTACTCCCTAGCGTTTGAGGCTCATTGAGGAGGCGCTGTGAACTGTTTGCGTGCCACTGTATGTTTCATTTTTCCCTTAGTACCTAATCAGATGTACAGCACTTTGGTCAACGTGGGTTGTTTTTAAATGTGCTATACAAATAAAATGGACTTGACTTGACAGCTCTTCGCAACAATGGAGCACAGGGGCATTGTGACGTCACACGCTGAATACCGCTGGGGGGGGGAAGGGGGGTCAGCTCGAGTCCATCTCACAGGGGCATTGTGACATCACAATCCGCACCGCAGCGCCCCCCTTCTGTCAAAACTTCGATAAATCAGGGGGGCAGCACTTTTAAACCTCTGTAACTTAAAAAATATGCGTCCGAATTAAATAAAAATATCATTTTCCAGCAGCGAACCGCATGCTGATTAAGGCGGTACAAAAATCGTGGCGCTACGGTTCACCGTTTTGCCGGAATTGCCGTATTCAGCCGACATCAGTGTTATATATATATATAACACAAGATCTGAGTTTTAGTAGTATATAGATAGAAGAAGATAGCTGAACATGGAGGCCGATTCATCACCCTGAAAACACATAAGTGCCCTCACAATATACAGCTTCTATTAAATGGATGTTTGGAAGAGCAGAGCCCAAGAAAATTTATCTTGTGGCACAACATTTTTTCGCAGCACTCTGACAAATTTGGCCAAAATGTCAATCTGCACACAATGTCAAACCTTTGTGAATTCACGTAGGGCCAGTGATCTCATTAAAATGCAACATACAGGTCCAGCCTCTGCCACAAAATCCTTCCACTGATCAACTTCCATCCCCAGCACGGTAGACAGGATGGCGAGGGAGGCGTGTGCCTGTTGGTCTTCACTGGCTGAGACTCTGAGTAGAAGGGGAGGGATGACACAGT
>NW_027602843.1:0-26786 GCF_053455715.1 Rhinoraja longicauda | reverse complement strand
TTACCGTGGGATTAAAATCTGCGTTCCAGATATAATTTCATGTTTGCCGTATAGTTCGATTGAGTGATTTCTAAAACTTAATTTAAACAGAAAGTTCCACTGCACTGTTGGATGCACTTCACAGTGCAAAGAGAACCGGCTTTGTTCCCTCTCTATATGATCTCTGTGTAACTTGGCAAGTGCGCAATCATTTGATATGCACTACTCCTTCCTCATTTGCAACTTTACTCCAAGCTCAAAGATACAAGAAATCACACATTCCCTTCAGATAACAAGACAAAGATAGGCATCATCTGGGTGAATTGCAAAATGGAATTTAATCTATACTCACCAACTGCATGGTAAACGTCAATCTGATTCACGCCAATGTAATTTTGGATTCCTGTCTAATACTGAACCACATGTCAGGGGTGATCTACACGCATTCACACAGCATAAACGGACCGCGTTGTTGCTACGGATAATAATAATAATAATAATAATAATAATAATAATAATAATAATAATAATAATAATAATAATAATAATAATAATAATAATAATAATAATAATAATAATAATAATAATAATAATAATAATAATAATAATAATAATAATAATAATAATAATAATAATAATAATAATAATAATAATAATAATAATAATAATAATAATAATAATAATAATAATAATAATAATAATAATAATAATAATAATAATAATAATAATAATAATAATAATAATAATAATCGTCCCACAAAGGGGAAATTTGCAGGGTTACAGCAGCAAAGTGGATGCAAAAATAAATAAGCATTCATTAAAAAATAAAATAACGATAATTATCTTCATTTACTGGTCTGCGAGGAGCAGTGCTGATTGTTTGATATCTCTCCTTCACACACTTGGGGTGAAGACGTCTGTCACTGAAGGAGCTGCTCAGCGCAGTGACTGCATTATATTGCGCAGTGCATTATCCATATCGTATTATTAAGCCTTATTCGTTAAGACTCATAACGTTGTTCTTTGCTTTCGGAATCACACAGATGCAAAGGCGAATTGCTAATGATCTTCATCGAATTATAGTGTGCTTGTTCACGACGCTTAACTCATGTAAACCACATAGTGCGGAGGTTGCAAGCATATTGCGCTGGTAATATGTTCATTCATTTTGCCTCACAGTGAACCTGGTGACAATTGTGGTCCTGTCTCGGGGAAAGTGTGGTCTCTCCAGCTGTGTCACCCGCTACCTGGTGGCCATGGCAGCGGCGGATCTATTGGTCATTATCTTTGACCTGATATTGAGGCAGATTCCGATTGCTCATCACATAATGTTTGTGAAGTTCATCCCCCTGTGTAATATCCACGCCGTCCTGCTTTACACAATGACCGACTGTTCTGTGTGGTTCACCGTCTCCTTCACCTTTGATCGGTTTATTGCCATCTGTTGCCAAAAGCTGAAGCATAGATATTGCACCGAGAAAACAACGGCTGTGGTTCTGGGCACAGTGATTGTACTGAGCAGCGCAAAGAATGTTTTCTGGTATTTTATGTACACACCTTGGTACAGATTGGCGAATACTCCCTGGTTTTGTTACATGGATGTCCGTGTTATGTTTTCATTGACCTGGACAACTATTGAGTCTCTTCATTACATTCTCACCCCCTGTGTCCCGTTTGTATTGATTCTGCTGCTCAATACTTTAACGGCCAGACATATTTTGGTGGTCAGCAGAGCCCGCAGGAGACTCCGCGACCAGAAAAGTGAGAAGGGCCCCAGTGATCCCGAAATGGAGAATCGAAGGAAATCCGTGATATTGTTGTTAGTTATTTCCGGAAATTTCATTTTGTTATGGACGGTATTTACATTCTATTTAATATGGAAACGATTAAGGAATTTGGGATATTTCATTTTTTTCCTTCCTAACTTTGTATCGGAAATAGGATTTATGTTGCAGCTGCTCAGTTCTTGCACAAACACGTGCATCTATGCAGTAACACAGACGAAGTTTAGAGAGCAGTATTTGACTGCGTTAACATATCCGCTTACTCGACTGGTCAGATTAATTAAACACTGAAGAATGATGAAGGCTGAGACGTTTAAAGTGCTACACTCAATGGTTAGAATCGTAGATTTAGAGAGAGATGCAGCAGGCTGGATGCAGTAGATGAGGTTAGTGGAGGTGCAAGTTGTTAATTCGAACTAATTGTGGACTGTTGATGAGGATGTATAGGATTGTGTTGCATAGGGATGAGCACACAGATGCAATGGTGAATTGCTAATGATCTTCATCGAATCAAAGTGTGCTTGTTCACGACGCTTAACTCATGTAAACCACATAGTGCGGAGGTTGCAAGCATATTGCGCTGGTAATATGTTCATTCATTTTGCCTCACAGTGAACCTGGTGACAATTGTGGTCCTGTGTCGAGGAATATGTCCCTGAGCTTGTTCACATGAGCAGGTTCGGAGGGAATACCAATGTTCAATGCCGAGCTGTAATCGATGAACATGAAGTAGAGAAGAATGATGGGGGAAATCGTCACATTCAACTAATGTGAATTCAACTAAAAGGTCAGTTAGGAGAATATATAAACAATATTAGGACATGTTTAGATTACTAGGCCTAGTTGGCTGGAGTAAACCTAAACATAGGACTGATCATGAGAAAAGTGGAGTGGTTTCTGACACCCATTTTCCAGATAATCGGGTGATTCGGTAAACGGAAGGTTCGAAGTAACCCCCCGCAGATGTAAAACAAGAATGAAAGACTACAAGGAAACTTTGATCACTCATGACATATTTCAAGAATATAAAATCTTCACGTAACCATTGTGTTGTGAGCGGTTGAAAAAACTGTCGGTGCTGTGAGGCAGTAAACCCAAAGTTTTGAATCCTCTCAGTGTTTCCCAATATGTACTGTTAAGTTCATGAATAAACAGATTTGTGTGGGAATCGCACCACGTCCTTACGAAGTTTTGTTCGGTGCTCTCCCGATCTGAACAATGATTACAGGTGCAACAGAGTACCACGTGAAGCCAGATTCAGCTACAGATCAGACACACAAGTAGGATGGTGTTAATATTCAGGGTTCGCTGGTCGTTGCGGACTCGGTGGGCCGATAGGCCTGTTTCCGCGCTGTATCTCTAAACTATAAATTAAAAATCACAGAAATAAATTGGTATTTAAGAATATTATAATTAGCGTACACTTGGAATTTTACATCGATTATTTCGGAATTGGTGTTTCATAGATATTGTTTTTTGTTAACAACATTGCATTTCCAAAGAGTGTATTCATGTTGGTCAAGAACTTGGAATGACACAACGTTTAAGAGGCATTTGGATGGGCACTTGAAATGCTACAACATTCAGGGCTACGGTCCAAATGCGGGAAAATGGGATTAAAATTAGACTGTGTTTTGGTTAGAGAGGAGATTAAAGCAGTGGAAAGGAAGGACATTAGCTTGGAGGAAGTGGATTCGATATGGGTAGAGCTACGAAACACTAAGGGGTAGAAAACGCTAGTTGGAGTTGTGTACAGGCCACCTAACAGCAGTAGTGAGGTTGGGGATGGCATCAAGCAGGAAATTAGAAATGCGTGCACTAAAGGTGCAGCAGTTATAATGGGTGACTTCAATCTACATATAGATTGGGTGAACGAAACTGGCAGGGGTGCTGAGGAAGAGGATTTCTTGGAATGTTTGAAAGATGGTTTTCTAAACCAACATGTCGAGGAACCAACGAGAGAACAGGCCATTCTAGACTGGGTATTGAGTAATGAGGAAGGGTTAGTTAGCAGTCTTGTTGTGCGAGGCCCCTTGGGCAAGAGTGATCATAATATGGTAGAGTTCTTCATTAGGATTGAGAGTGACAAAGTCAATACAGAAACAAGTGTTCTGAAATTAAAGAAAGGTAACTTTGAGGGTATGAGGCGTGAATTGTCCAAGATAGACTGGCGATTGATGCTGAAAGGGTTGACGGTGGACATGCAATGAAAGGCATTTAAAGGTCGCATGGATGAACTACAACAAGTGTTCATCCCAGTTTGGCAAAAGAACAAACCAGGAAAGGTAGTGCATCCGTGGCTAACAAGGGAAATCAAGGATAGTATTAAAACAAAAGATGAAGCATACAGATTAGCCAGAAAAAGTAGCATACCAGGGGACTGGGAGAAATTCAGAGTCCAGCAGAGGAGGACAAAGGGCTTAATTAGGAAAGGGAAAATAGATTATGAGGGAAAACTGGCAAGGAACATAAAAACAGACTGCAAAAGCTTTTATAAATATGTCAAGAGAAAAAGATTAGTTAAGGCAAATGTAGGTCCCTTGCAGTCGGGAACAGGTGAATTGATCATAGGGAACAAGGAGATGGCAGACCAATTGAACAAATACTTTGGTTCTGTCTTCACTAAGGAAGACATAAACCGTCTGCTGGAAATAGCGGGGGACCGGGGGTCGAATGAGATGGAGGAGCTGAGGGAAATCCAGGTTAGTCGGGAAGTGGTGTTAGGTAAATTAAATGGATTAAAGGCAGATAAATCCCTAGGGCCAGATAGGCTGCATCCCAGAGTGCTTAAGGAAGTAGCCTCAGAAATAGTGGATGCATTAGTGATCATTTTTCAAAACTCTTTAGATTCTGGAGTAGTTCCTGAGGACTGGAGGGTAGCTAATGTAACCCTACTTTTTAAAAAGGGAGGGAGAAAACGGGGAATTATAGACCAGTTAGCCTAACATCGGTAGTGGGGAAAATGCTAGAGTCAGTTATTAAAGATGTGATAGCATTACATTTGGAAAGTGGTGAAATCATCGGACAAAGTCAGCATGGATTTACCAAAGGCAAATCATGTCTGACGAATCTTATAGAATTTTTCGAGGATGTAACTAGTAGAGTGGATAAGGGAGAACCAGTCGATGTGTTATATCTGGACTTTCAGAAGGCCTTTGACAAGGTCCCACATAGGAGATTGGTGTACAAACTTAAAGCACACGGTATTGAGGGATCAGTGTTGAGGTGGATTGAAAATTGGTTGGCGGACAGGAAGCAAAGAGTAGGAATAAACGGGTCCTTTTCGGAATGGCAGGCAATAACTAGTGGGGTACCGCAAGGCTCAGTGCTGGGACCCCAGTTATTTACAATATATTAATGATTTGGACGAGGGAATTGAATGCAACATCTCTAAGTTTGCGGATGACACGAAGCTGGGTGGCAGTGTTAGCTGCAGAGTGACTTGGATAGATTAGGCGAGTGGGAAAATGCAATATAATGTGGATAAATGTGAGGTTATCCACTTTGGCGGCAAGAACAGGAAAGCAGAGTATTACCTGAATGGTGACCGATTGGGAGAAGGGGAGATGCAACGTGACCTGGGTGTCATGGTGCACCAGTCATTGAAAGCAAGCATGCAGGTGCAGCAGGCAGTGAAGAAAGCGAATGGTATGCTGGCATTCATAGCAAGAGGATTTGAGTTTAGGAGCAGGGAGGTTCTGCTGCAGTTGTACAGGGCCTTGGTGAGACCGCACCTGGAGTATTGTGTGCAGTTTTGGTCTCCTAACCTGAGGAAAGACGTTCTTGTCTTAGAGGGAGTACAGAGAAGGTTCACCAGATTGATCCCTGGGATGGCGGGACTTTCATATGAGGAAAGACTGGATAGACTGGGCTTGTACTCGCTGGAATTGAGAAGACTGAGGGGGGGATCTTATAGAAACATATAAAATTCTTAAGGGGTTGGAGAGGCTAGACGCGGGAAGATTGTTTCCGATGTTGGGGGAGTCCAGAGCCAGGGGTCACAGCTTAAGGATAAGGGGAAGTCTTTTAGGACCGAGATGAGAAAACATTTCTTCACACAGAGAGTGGTGAATCTGTGGAATTCTCTGCCACAGAAGGTAGTTGAGGCCAGTTCATTGGCTATATTTAAGAGGGAGTTAGATGTGGCCCTTTTTGCTAAAGGGATCAGGGGGTATGGAGAGAAGGCAGGTACAGGATACTGAGCTGGATAATCAGCCATAATCATATTGAATGGCGGTGCAGGCTCGAAGGGCCGAATGGCCTCCTCCTGCACCTATTGTCTATTGTCTATTGTCTGTTGTCTCACAGCCAATCCCCGCAAGTGCAGGGTAGCCGATAGTGAAACAGAGTACCTTGGTTACACAATAGGGCGTGGACTTGTTAAACCTCAAGATGCTAAACTAAGGGCCATCCAAGATTGGCCACGACCTGTATCAAAGTCAAGTCAAGTCAAGTCAAGTCAAGTCAAGTCAAATTTATTTGTCACATACACATACTCGATGTGCAGTGAAATGAAAGTGGCAATGCCTGCGGGTTGTGCACAAAAAGAGACAAGTAAAATCCTTTATAGGCCTTGCAAACTACTATAGACGCTTTGTTCCCAACTTCTCTGATCTAATTGCCCCCCCCCCCCCCCCCTAACAGATCTAACAACTAAAAGACAGTCCCGAATGGTGAAATGGTCACAGGAAGCAGAGGAGGCTTTCACCAGCCTGAAGAAGGCCTTCTGTTCCCACCCAGTTCTGGCCGTCCCAGACTTCAACAAGGAGTTTGTTGTTCAGCTAGATGCCTCAGAGGTGGGTCTTTGGGCGGTACTCTCGCAGATACAGAAGGGTGAGGAGCACCCAATCCTCTACAGTAGCAGAAAGCTTTTGGCCCATGAGAAAAGATTCTCTACACCGGAGAATGAATGTTTGGCAGTTAAGTGGGCCCTTGAAACCCTTCGCTATTACCTTATTGGGCGCAAATTCACTCTACTCACAGACCATGCTCCTTTGCAGTGGATGTCAAGAAATAGGGAAATGAACAGTCGAGTAACAAGATGGTTTCTCAGCCTCCAGGCTTTTAACTTCCCGGTTGTCCACAGGGCAGGTCGGAAACATGGGAATGCAGATACCCTTTCCCGAAGAGACGTACTGTGGGCCTCCTTCCCCAGTCCGGAGGCCTCAAGTCAGGGGAGGGGGAAATGTGATATCATGAGAGGTAGAGTCATAGAGGGGAGATACATTTCCTCCCGGTGGATGCAACAAGGACTACAAACCATCATGGCTGCCGGCAAAAGACTACAAAACCCATAGTCAGCAGGGCTGCCTGCTCTGCTGACACTGATTGCTGCTGACACTGATTGCTGCTGAAACTGATTGCTGCTGATACTGATTGCTGCTGACGCTGATTGCTGCTGACCCTGATTACTGCCCAGCTGAACCAGATGAGTTGATTGCCTCAGTGAGAGAGCTAAAAGGGAAGGGAATCAGTGTATTTAAGAGAGAGACAACGACTGGAGCAGAGAGGGAGAGAAGCAGTGTTTGAGTTATATTTTGTAAGAAGGCAGCAAGCAACAGTTTTGATTTAACTACCTGTTTTGGTTTTGTGGACCTGTCTGCAAACAATTAATTTTACCTGTTTTTGGAAAAGACTAAATATATGGAATTTAAGTTTGAAAACAAGAACTTTTCGGTCTTCATTTCCGGCACCAACACCTCCCAACCTTCAAGAGAAAAGCTCCCGACCTCTCAAGACATCACAATGGTGGAGAATGTCCATCAGTGATTTGACTATCCGCTTGGCACAATTGAGAACCAGTGAGAACGACATGGAGGAAATGTTGAAGATGCTGGCTCAGAGTAACCAGCTCCAAATAGAGACAAGCCGGGCTCATTTGGAGGAACAAAGAAAAGCCAATATATTGAAAGAAGTGGTACTCAGGTTACAGAGGATCCAGTCTCAAGGAGCGGGGCCATCAACCACCAACCCGAGGGGCCGTGCCAGTGATTTTATTCCTAAAATGGGACCCACCGATGATCCAGAGGCTACTGCAACCAGAGAAAAGTGGCCTCACCCTTAACCCTCACACTTAACCCTCACCCTTAACCCTCGACCTTAACCCTCACCCTGAACCCTCACACTTAACCCTCACCCTTAACCCTCCCCCTGAACCCTCACCCTTAACCCTCACCCTTAACCCTCACCCTTACCCTTACCCTTAACACTCACACTTAACCCTCAACCTTAACCCTCACCCTTAACCCATAACCCTCACCCTTAACCCTTACCCTTAACCCTCACCCTTAACCCTCACCATTAACCCTCACCCTTAACCTTCACCCTTAACCCTCACCCTTAACTCTCACCCTTAACCCTCACCATTAACCCTCGCCATTAACCCTCACCCTTAACCCTCACCCTTAACCCTCACCCTTAACCCTCACCCTTAACCCTCATCCTTATCCCTTAACCCTCACCCTTAACCCATAACCCTCACCCTTAACCCTCACCCTTAACCCTCACCCTTAACCCTCATCCTTATCCCTTAACCCTCACCCTTAACCCTCACCCTTAACCCTCACCCTTATCCCTCACCCTTAACCTTTAAACTTCACGCTTAACCCTCACCCTTAATCTTCACCCTTAACCCTCACCCTTAACCCTCACCCTTACCCATAACCCTCACCTATAACCCTCACCCTTAACACTCACTCTTAACCTTTAACTCTCACCCTTAGCCCTCACCCTTAACCCTCACCCTTAACCCTCACCCTTAATCCTCCCCCTTAACCCTCACCCTTAACCCTTAACCCTCACCCCTAACCCTCACCCATAATCCTCCCCCTTAACCCTCACCCTTAACCCTCACCCTTAACCCTCACCCTTAACCCTCACCCTTAACCCTCACCCATAACCCTCACCCTTAACCCTCACCCTTAACCCTCACCGTTAACCCTTAACCCTCATCCTTAACCCTCACCCTTAACCCTCACCCTTAACCCTTACCCTTAACCTTCACCTTTAACCCTCACCCTTAATCCTCACCCTTAACTCTTAACACTCACCCTTAACCCTCACCCTTAACCCTCACCCTTAACCCTTACCCTTAACCTTCACCCTTAACCCTCACCCTTAATCCTCACCCTTAACTCTTAACACTCACCCTTAACCCTCACTCTTAACCCTCACCCTCACCCGTAACCCTCACCATTAACCCTCACCCTTAACCCTCACCCTTAATCCTTAACCCTCACCCTTAACCTTCACCCTTAAACCTCACACTTATCCCTTACTCATAACCCTCACCCTTAACACTCACCCTTAACCCTTAACCCTCACCCTTAACCCTCACCCTTAACCCTCACCCTTAACCCTCACCCTTAACCTTCACCCTTAACCCTCACCCTGAACCTTCACCCATAACCCTCACCTTTAACCCTCACCCTTAACCCACAGCATTAACCCTCACCCTTAACCCTTACCCTTAACCCTCACCCTTAACACTCACGCTAAACCCACACCCTTAACCCTTATCCCTCACCCTTAACCCACACCATTAACCCTCACCCTTACCCCTCACCCCTAACCCTCACCCTTAACCCTTAACCCTCACCCATAACCCTCACCCTTAACCCTCACCCTTAACCCTCACCCTTAACCCTCACCCTTAACCCTCACCCTTAACCCTTAACCCTCACCCTTAACCTTCATCCTTAAACCTCACACTTATCCCTTACCCATAACCCTCACCCATAACCCTCACCCTTAACCCTCACCCTTAACCCTCACCCTTAACCCTCACCCTTAACCCTCACCCTTAACCCTTAACCCTCACCCTTAACCTTCACCCTTACACCTCACACTTATCCCTTACCCATAACCCTCACCCATAACCCTCACCCTTAACCCTCACCCTTAACCCTCACCCTTAACCCTTAACCCTCAACCTTAACCTTCACCCTTAACCCTCACCCTTAACCCTCACCCTTAACCCTCACCTTTAACCCTCACCCATAACCCTCACCCTTAACCCTCACCTTTAACCCTTAACCCTCACCCTTAACCCTCACCCTTAACCCTCACCCTTAAGCCTTACCCTTAACCTTCACCCTTAACCCTCACCCTTAATCCTCACCCTTAACTCTTAACACTCACCCTTAACCCTCACCCTTAACCCTCACCCTTAACCCTTACCCTTAACCTTCACCCTTAACCCTCACCCTTAACCCTCACCCTTAACCTTCACCCTTAACCCTCACCCTTAACCCTCACCCTTAACCCTCACCCTTAACCCTCACCCATAATCCTCACCCTTAACCCTCACCTTTAACCCTCACCGTTAACCCTTAACCCTCACCCTTAACCCTCACCCTTAACCCTCACCCTTAAGCCTTACCCTTAACCTTCACCCTTAACCCTCACCCTTAATCCTCACCCTTAACTCTTAACACTCACCCTTAACCCTCACCCTTAACCCTCACCCTTAAGCCTTACCCTTAATCTTCACCCTTAACCCTCACCCTTAATCCTCACCCTTAACTCTTAACACTCACCCTTAACCCTCACCCTTAACCCTCACCCTTAACCCTTACCCTTAACCTTCACCCTTAACCCTCACCCTTAACCCTCACCCTTAACCTTCACCCTTAACCCTCACCCTTAACCCTCACCCTTAACCCTCACCCTTAACCCTCACCCATAACCCTCACCCTTAACCCTCACCTTTAACCCTCACCGTTAACCCTTAACCCTCACCCTTAACCCTCACCCTTAACCCTCACCCTTAACTCTCACCCTTAACCCTCACGCTAAACCCACACCCTTTACACTTATCCCTTAACCCTCACTCTTAACCCTCACCATTAACCCTCGCCCTTAACCCTCACCCTTAACCCTCACCCTTAACCTTCACCCTTAACCCTCACCCTTAACCTTCACCAGTAACCCTCACCTTTAACCCTCACCCTTAACCCTTACCCTTAACCCTCACCCTTAACACTCACGCTAAACCCACACCCTTAACCCTTATCCCTCACCCTTAACCCACACCATTAACCCTCACCCTTACCCCTCACCCTTAACCCTCACCCTTAACCCTCACGCTAAACCCTTAACCCTCATCCTTAACCCTCACCCTTAACCCTTAACCCTCATCCTTAACCCTCACCCTTAATCCTCACCCTTAACCCTTAACCCTCATCCTTAATCCTCACCCTTAACCCTTAACCCTCACCCTTAACCCTTAACCCTCCCACTTATCCCTCACCCTTAACCCTCACCCTTAACCCTCACCCTTAACCCTCACCCTTAACCCTCACCCTTAACACTCACCCTTAACCCACACCGTTAACCCTCACCTTTAACCCTCACCTTTAACCCACACCATTAACCCTCACCCTTAACACTCACCCTTAACCCTCACCCTTTACCCTTAACCCTCACCCTTAACCCTCACCCTTAACCCTCAACATTAACCCTCACCCTTAACCCTCACCCTTAACCCTCACCCTTCACCCTCACCCTTAACACTCACCCTTAACCCTCACCATAAACCCACACCCTTAACCCTTCTCCCTCAATCTTAACCCTCACCCTTAACCCTCACCCTTAACCCTCACCCTTAACCCTCACCCTTAACCCTCGCCTTTAACCCTCACCCTTACCCTTCACCCTTAACCCTCACCCTTAACCCTCACGTTAAACCCACACCCTTAACACTTATCCCTCACTCTTAACCCACAACCTTAACCTTCACCCTTTACCCTCACCCTTAACCCTCACCCTTAACCCTCACCGTTAACCCTCACCCTTAACCCTCCCCCTGAACCCTTAACCCTCACCCTTACCCCTCACCCTTAACACTCACCCTTACCCTTACCCTTAACACTCACACTTAACCCTCACCGTTAAACCTCACCCTTAACCCATAACCCTCACCCTTAACCCTTACCCTTAACCCTCACCCTTAACCCTCACCATTAACCCTCACCCTTAACCTTCACCCTTAACCCTCACCCTTAACCCTTAACTCTCACCCTTAACCCTCACCATTAACCCTCGCCATTAACCCTCACCCTTAACCCTCACCCTTAACCCTTAACCCTTAACCCTCACCCTTAACCCTCACCCTTAACCCTCACCCTTAACCCTCACCCTTAATCCTCACCCTTAACCCTCACCCTTAACCCTTAACCCTCACCCTTAACCCTCACCCTTAACCCTCACCCTTAACCCTTAACCCTCACCCTTAACCCTCACCCTTAACCCTCACCCTTACCCTTAACCCTCACCCTTAACCCTCACCCTTAACCCTCACCCTTAACCCTCACCCTTAACCCATAACGCTCACCCTTAACCCTCACCCTTAACCCTCATCCTTATCTCTTAACCCTCACCCTTAACCCATAACCCTCACCCTTAACCCTCACCCTTAACCCTCACCCTTAAACCTCATCCTTATCCCTTAACCCTCACCCTTAACCCTCACCCTTAACCCTCACCCTTATCCCTCACCCTTAACCTTTAACCTTCACGCTTAACCCTCACCCTTAATCTTCACCCTTAACCCTCACCTTTAACCCTCACCCTTAACCCTCACCCTTAACCCTCACCCTTAACCCTCACCCATGACCCTCACCCTTAACCCTCACCCTTAACCCTCACCGTTAACCCTTAACCCTCACCCTTAACCCTCACCCTTAACCCTCACCCTTAACCCTCACCGTTAACCATTAACCCTTACCCTTAACCTTCACCCTTAACCCTCACCCTTAATCCTCACCCTTAACTCTTAACACTCACCCTTAACCCTCACCCTTAACCCTTACCCTTAACCTTCACCCTTAACCCTCACCCTTAATCCTCACCCTTAACTCTTAACACTCACCCTTAACCATCACTCTTAACCCTCACCCTCAACCGTAACCCTAACCCTTAACCCTCACCCTTAACCCTCACACTTAACCCTTAACCCTCACCCTTAACCTTCACCCTTAACCCTCACCCATAACCCTCACCCTTAACCCTCACCCTTAACCCTCACCCTTAACCCTTAACCCTCACCCTTAACCCTCACCCTTAACCCTCACCCTTAACCCTTACCCTTAACCTTCACCCTTAACCCTCACCCTTAATCCTCACCCTTAACCCTCACCCTTAACCCTCAACCATAACCCTCACCCTTAACCCTCACCCTTAACCCTCACCGTTAACCCTTAACCCTCACCCTTAACCCTCACCCATAACACTCACCCTTAACCCTCACTCTTAACCATCACACTCACTCTGAACCCTCACCCTTAACCATCACCCTTAACCTTCGCCTTTAATTCTCACCCTTAACCCACACCATTGACCCTCACCCTTAACCCTCACCCTTAACTCTCACCCTTAACCCTCACGCTAAACCCACACCCTTTACCCTTATCCCTCACTCTTAACCCTCACCCTTAACCCTCACCCTTAACCCTCACCCTTAACCTTCACCTTTAATCCTCACCCTTAACCCACACCATTGACCCTCACCCTTAACCCACACCATTAACCCTCACCCTTAACCATTACCCTTAACCCTCACCCTTAACACTCACGCTAAACCCACACCCTTAACCCTTATCCCTCACCCTTAACCCACACCATTAACCCTCACCCTTACCCCTCACCCCTAACCCTCACCCTTAACCCTTAACCCTCACCCATAACCCTCACCCTTAACCCTCACCCTTAACCCTCACCCTTAACCCTCACCCTTACCCCTTAACCCTCACCCTTAACCTTCACCCTTAAACCTCACACTTATCCCTTACCCATAACCCTCACCCTTACCCCTTAACCCTCACCCTTAACCTTCACCCTTAACCCTCACCCTTAACCCTCACGCTTAACCCTCACCCATAACCCTCACCCTTAACCCTCACCTTTAACCCTCACCGTTAACCCTTAACCCTCACCCTTAACCCTCACCCTTAACCCTCACCCTTAAGCCTTACCCTTAACCTTCACCCTTAACCCTCACCCTTAATCCTCACCCTTAACTCTTAACACTCACCCTTAACCCTCACCCTTAACCCTTACCCTTAACCTTCACCCTTAACCCTCACCCTTAATCCTCACCCTTAACACTTAACACTCACCCTTAACCCTCACTCTTAACCCTCACCCTCACCCTGAACCCTCACCCTTAACCATCACCCTTAACCTTCACCTTTAATCCTCACCCTTAACCCACACCATTGACCCTCACCCTTAACCCTCACCCTTAACTCTCACCCTTAACCCTCACGCTAAACCCACACAATAGACAATAGACAATAGACAATAGACAATAGACAATAGGTGCAGGAGGAGGCCATTCAGCCCTTCGAGCCAGCACCGCCATTCAATGCGATCATGGCTGATCACTCTCAATCAGTACCCCGTTCCTGCCTTCTCCCCATACCCCCTCACTCCGCTATCCTTAAGAGCTCTATCCAGCTCTCTCTTGAAAGCATCCAACGAACTGGCCTCCACTGCCTTCTGAGGCAGAGAATTCCACACCTTCACCACCCTCTGACTGAAAAAGTTTTTCCTCATCTCCGTTATAAATGGCCTACCCCTTATTCTTAAACTGTGGCCCCTTGTTCTGGACTCCCCCAACATTGGGAACATGTTATCTGCCTCTAATGTGTCCAATCCCCTAATTATCTTATATGTTTCAATAAGATCCCCCCTCATCCTTCTAAATTCCAGTGTATACACCCTTTACCCTTATCCCTCACTCTTAACCCTCACCCTTAACCCTCACCCTTAATCCTCACCCTTAACCCTCACCCTTAACCTTCACCCTTAACCCTCACCCTTAACATTCACCCTTAACCCTCACCTTTAACCCTCACCCTTAACCCACACCATTAACCCTCACCCTTAACCTTTACCCTTAACCCTCACCCTTAACCCTCACCCTTAACCCTCACCCTTAACCCTTAACCCTTAACCCTCACTCTTAACCCTCACCCTTAACCCTCCCACTTATCCCTCACCCATAACCCTCACCTTTAACCCTCACCCTTAACCCTCACTCTTAACCCTCACCCTTAACCCTCACCCTAATCCCACACCCTTAACCCTTATCCCTCACTCTTAACCCTCACCCTTAATCCTCCCTCTTAACCCTCACCCTTAACCCTTAACCCTCACCCTTAACCTACACCCTTAAACCTCACACTTATCCCTTACCCATAACACTCACCCTTAACACTCACCCTTAACCCTTAACCCTCACCCTTAACCATCACACTTAACCCTCACCCTTAACCCTCACCCATAACCCTCACCCTTAACCCTCACCCTTAACCCTCACCGTTAACCCTTAACCCTCACCCTTAACCCTCACCCTTAACCCTCATCCTTAACCCTTACCCTTAACCATCACCATTAACCCTCACCCTTAATCCTCACCCTTAACTCTTAACACTCACCCTTAACCCTCACTCTTAACCCTCACCCTCACCCTTAACCCTCACCCTTAACCCTTAACCCTCACCCTTAACCTTCACCCTTAAACCTCACACTTATCCCTTACCCATAACCCTCACCCTTAACACTCACCCTTAACCCTTAACCCTCACCCTTAACCCTCACCCTTAACCCTCACCCATAACCCTCACCCTTAACCCTCACCCTTAACCCTCACCGTTAACCCTTAACCCTCACCCTTAACCCTCACCCTTAACCCTCACCCTTAAGCCTTACCCTTAACCTTCACCCTTAACCCTCACCCTTAATCCTCACCCTTAACTCTTAACACTCACCCTTAACCCTCACCCTTAACCATCACACTTAACCCTCACCCTTAACCCTCACCCATAACCCTCACCCTTAACCCTCACCCTTAACCCTCACCGTTAACCCTTAACCCTCACCCTTAACCCTCACCCTTAACCCTCATCCTTAACCCTTACCCTTAACCATCACCATTAACCCTCACCCTTAATCCTCACCCTTAACTCTTAACACTCACCCTTAACCCTCACTCTTAACCCTCACCCTCACCCTTAACCCTCACCCTTAACCCTTAACCCTCACCCTTAACCTTCACCCTTAAACCTCACACTTATCCCTTACCCATAACCCTCACCCTTAACACTCACCCTTAACCCTTAACCCTCACCCTTAACCCTCACCCTTAACCCTCACCCATAACCCTCACCCTTAACCCTCACCCTTAACCCTCACCGTTAACCCTTAACCCTCACCCTTAACCCTCACCCTTAACCCTCACCCTTAAGCCTTACCCTTAACCTTCACCCTTAACCCTCACCCTTAATCCTCACCCTTAACTCTTAACACTCACCCTTAACCCTCACCCTTAGCCCTCACCCTTAACCCTTACCCTTAACCTTCACCCTTAACCCTCACCCTTAATCCTCACCCTTAACTCTTAACACTCACCCTTAACCCTCACTCTTAACCCTCACCCTTAACCATCACCTTAACCTTCACCTTTAATCCTCACCCTTAACCCACACCATTGACCCTCACCCTTAACCCTCACCCTTAACCCTCACCCTTAACCCTCACCCTTAACCCTTAACCCTCACCCTTAACACTCACCCTTAACCCTCACCATAAACCCACACCCTTAACCCTTATCCCTCAATCTTAACCCTCACCCTTAACCCTCACCCTTAACCCTCACCCTTAACCCTCACCATGAACCCTCACCCTTAACCCTTAACCCTCATCCTTAACCCTCACCCTTAATCCTCACCCTTAACCCTTAACCCTCATCCTTAATCCTCACCCTTAACCCTTAATCCTCACCCTTAACCCTCACCCTTAACCCTCACCCTTAACACTCACCCTTAACATTCACCCTTAACCCTCACCTTTAACCCTCACCCTTAAGACACACCCTTAACCCTCACCCATAGCCCTCACCCTTAACCCTCACCCATAACCCTCACCATTAACCCTCACCCTAACCCTCACCCTTAACCCTTAACCCTCACACTTAACCCTCACCCTTAACCCTCACCTTTATCCCTCACCCTTAACCCTTAACCCTCACCCTTAACCCTCACCCTTAGCCCTCACCCTAAACCCACACACTTAACCCTGATCCCTCACTCTGAACCCTCACCCTTAACCCTCACCCTTAACCCTCAACCTTAACCCTCACACTTAACCCTTAACCCTCACCCTTAAACCTTAACCCTCACCCTTAAACCTCACCCTTATCCCTCACACTTAACCCTCACCCATAACCCTCACCCTCAATCCTCACCCTTAACCCTCACCCTTAACCCTCACCCTGAACCCTCACCCTTAACCCTCACCCTTAACCCTCACCCTTAACACTCACCCTTAACATTCACCCTTAACCCTCACCTTTAACCCTCACCCTTAAGACACACCCTTAACCCTCACCCATAACCCTCACCATTAACCCTCACCCTAACCCTCACCCTTAACCCTTAACCCTCACACTTAACCCTCACCCTTAACCCTCACCTTTATCCCTCACCCTTAACCCTTAACCCTCACCCTTAACCCTCACCCTTAGCCCTCACCCTAAACCCACACACTTAACCCTGATCCCTCACTCTGAACCCTCACCCTTAACCCTCACCCTTAACCCTCAACCTTAACCCTCACACTTAACCCTTAACCCTCACCCTTAAACCTTAACCCTCACCCTTAAACCTCACCCTTATCCCTCACACTTAACCCTCACCCATAACCCTCACCCTCAATCCTCACCCTTAACCCTCACCCTTAACCCTCACCCTGAACCCTCACCCTTAACCCTCACCCTTAACCCTCACCCTTAACACTCACCCTTAACATTCACCCTTAACCCTCACCTTTAACCCTCACCCTTAAGACACACCCTTAACCCTCACCCATAGCCCTCACCCTTAACCCTCACCCATAACCCTCACCATTAACCCTCACCCTAACCCTCACCCTTAACCCTTAACCCTCACACTTAACCCTCACCCTTAACCCTCACCTTTATCCCTCACCCTTAACCCTTAACCCTCACCCTTAACCCTCACCCTTAGCCCTCACCCTAAACCCACACACTTAACCCTTATCCCTCATTCTGAACCCTCACCCTTAACCCTCACCCTTAACCCTCAACCTTAACACTCACACTTAACCCTTAACCCTCACCCTTAAACCTTAACCCTCACCCTTAAACCTCACCCTTATCCCTCACACTTAACCCTCACCCATAACCCTCACCCTCAATCCTCACCCTTAACCCTCACCCTTAACCCTCACCCTGAACCCTCACCCTTAACCCTCACCCTTAACCCTCACCCTTAACCCTCACCCATAACCATCACCCTTAACCCTCACCCTTACCCCTTAACGCTCACCCTTAACCCTCACCCTTAACGCTCACCCTTACCCTTAACCCTCACCCTTAACCCTCACCCTTAACCCTTAACCCTCACCCTTAACCCACACCCTTAACCCTCACCCTTAACACTTACCCTTAACTCTCACCGTTAACCCTCACCCTTAACACTCACCCTTAACCCTCACCCTTAACCTTCATCCTTAACCCTCACCCTTAACCCTCACCCTTAACCCTCACCCTTAACCCTTAACCCTCACCCTTAACCCTCACCCTTAACCCTCACCCTTATCCCTCACCCTTAACCCTTAACCCTCACCCTTAACCCTCACCCTTAACCCTCACCCTTAACCCTCACCCTTAACCCTCACCCTTACCCATAACCCTCACCCTTAACCCTCACCCTTAACCCTCATCCTTAACCCTCACCCTTAACCCTCACCCTTAACCCTTACCCTTAATCCTTACCCTTAACCCTCACCCTTAACCCTCACCCTTAACCCTCACCCTTAACCCTTAACCCTCACCCTTAACCCTCACCCTTAACCCTCCCACTTATCCCTCACCCTTAACCCTCACCCTTAACCCACACCCTTAACCCTCACCCTTAACCCACACCCTTAACCCTCACCTTTAACCCTCACCCTTAACCCACACCATTAACCCTCACCCTTAACCCTCACCCTTAACCCTCACCCTTAACCCTTAACCCTCACCCTTAACCCTCACCCTTAACCCTCACCATTAACCCTCACCCTTAAACCTCACCCTTAACGCTCACCCTTAACCCTTAACCCTCACACTTAACCCTCACCCTTAACCCTCACACTTATCCCTCCCCCTTCACCCTTAACCCTCACCCTTAACCCTCACCATAAACCCACACCCTTAACCCTTACCCCTCAATCTTAACCCTCACCCTTAACCCTCACCCTTAACCCTCACCCATAACCATCACCCTTAACCCTCACCCTTACCCCTTAACGCTCACCCTTAACCCTCACCCTTAACCCTCACCCTTACCCTTAACCCTCACCCTTAACCCTCACCCTTAACCCTTAACCCTCACCGTTAACCCACACCCTTAACCCTCACCCTTAACACTTACCCTTAACTCTCACCGTTAACCCTCACCCTTAACACTCACCCTTAACCCTCACCCTTAACCTTCATCCTTAACCCTCACCCTTAACCCTCACCCTTAACCCTCACCCTTAACCCTTAACCCTCACCCTTAACCCTCACCCTTATCCCTCACCCTTAACCCTTAACCCTCACCCTTAACCCTCACCCTTAACCCTCACCCTTAACCCTTAACCCTCACCCTTAACCCTCACCCTTAACCCTCACCCTTAACCCTCACCCTTAACCCTCACCCTTACCCATAACCCTCACCCTTAACCCTCACCCTTAACCCTCATCCTTAACCCTCACCCTTAACCCTCACCCTTAACCCTTACCCTTAATCCTTACCCTTAACCCTCACCCTTAACCCTCACCCTTAACCCTCACCCTTAACCCTTAACCCTCACCCTTAACCCTCACCCTTAACCCTCCCACTTATCCCTCACCCTTAACCCTCACCCTTAACCCACACCCTTAACCCTCACCCTTAACCCACACCCTTAACCCTCACCTTTAACCCTCACCCTTAACCCACACCATTAACCCTCACCCTTAACCCTCACCCTTAACCCTCACCCTTAACCCTTAACCCTCACCCTTAACCCTCACCCTTAACCCTCACCATTAACCCTCACCCTTAAACCTCACCCTTAACGCTCACCCTTAACCCTTAACCCTCACACTTAACCCTCACCCTTAACCCTCACACTTATCCCTCCCCCTTAACCCTTAACCCTCACCCTTAACACTCACCCTTAACCCTCACCATAAACCCACACCCTTAACCCTTATCCCTCAATCTTAACCCTCACCCTTAACCCTCATCCTTAACCCTTATCCCTCACCCTTAATCCCCCCCTTAACCCTTAACCGTTAACCCTCACCCTTAACACTCACCCTTAAACCTCACCATTAACCCTCACATTTAACCCTCACCCTTAACCCTCACCCTTAACCCTCACCCATAATCCTCACCCTTAACTCTTAACCCTCACCCTTAACCCTCACCCTTAACCCTTAACCCTCACCCTTAACCCCCACCCTTAACCCTCACTCTTAACCCTCACCCTTAACCCTCCCACTTATCCCTCACCCTTTAGAAGGGCTCAACATCCAAGGACGTACACGCCACTGGAGTTAAATGGGATTACTGTGGATAGGGTGAGCAGCTTTAAATACCTGGGAGTCCACATCACAGAGGATCTGACATGGACAACACACATTGCCGCACTGGTGGGTAAGGCAAGGCAGCGCCTTTACCACCTCAGACAGTTGAGGAAATTGAGTCTCTCTGAGGATCCTTCATTGCTTCTACTCTGGGGCTGTAGAGAGCATCCTGTCCGGCAACATTACAGTCTGGTTTGGGAACAGCTCTGCCCAGGACAGGATGGCCCTGCGGAGAGTAGTGCGTTCGGCAGAACGCACCATGGGAACTACACTCGTCCCCCTGCAGGACCTAAACATCAGGAGGTGCAGATCCAGAGCCAGCAATATTATGGGGGACCCCTGACACCTCAGCAACGGACTGTTCCAGCTGCAACGGTCAGGCAAACACCTCAGCTGTCACGCTGTGAAAACGGAGAGGATGAGACGGAATTTCTTCCCACAGGCCATCAGGACTTTAACTCTCATATCACCAGGGACTAATTTAATTTATTTTTTGTGTTAATTTTTTTCCTCTATTCTGTTTTGTAGTTTGGCACAATCCGCAGGCGTTGCCACTTTCATTTCACCACACATCTTGTATATGTATGTGACAAATAAACTGGACTTGACTTAACATAAAGACGAGTGGATTTGTAGGTCAAATGTCCTCGGCAAATTGCGCCTAATGTGTAGGGAGTAAATACGAAAGTGGGATAACATAGAACTAGTGTGAATGGGTGACCGATAATCGGTATAGACAGTGGGACGAAGGGCCTGAGTTCATGCTCTCTTTCAACCAATATATAGTTTGGGATATATTCAATGCTCAATTTTTTGGTGCCGTGGTATTAAATTAAATATTATCAATTCCTGCCGAAAGCAGGCTCCCATTGGTGTGGCCTCTGATTCTCCTGAATGGAACAGGACTCGCCCCTGATTTGTTTCAGTTTAGATTTAGGTTGAATGTTGTCATCTGTACAGAGGTACAGTGAAAAACTATGGCTTGCATTCCATCCAATCAGACCGGATAATGCTATCCATAAAAACAATACACTGAAACTAAAGTAAAAAAGACAGAGCAAAGGGTAGATATTGAGTGCAAAATAATGTTCTCAGCATTGTAACGCAGTAGTTCAAGAGACAAAGTTCAATCTCGGCAATAGGGTTGAGGTAAATCGGACAATACCCTGGATTACTGAAGAACAGTTCAGAAGCCTGATAACAGAGACAACAGCTGTCCCCGAGTCTGATGGTGCATGCTTTCAAGCTTCTGGACCTTCTGCCCAACAAGGAGAAGGTGGAATGACCGGCGTGGAACAATACTTTAATTATCTTATAGACAATAGACAATAGACAATAGGTGCAGGAGGAGGCCATTCAGCCCTTCGAGCCAGCACCGCCATTCAATGCGATCATGGCTGATCACTCTCAATCAGTACCCCGTTCCTGCCTTCTCCCCATACCCCCTCACTCCGCTATCCTTAAGAGCTCTATCCAGCTCTCTCTTGAAAGCATCGAACGAACTGGCCTCCACTGCCTTCTCAGGCAGAGAATTCCACACCTTCACCACTCTCTGACTGAAAAAGTTCTTCCTCATCTCCGTTCTAAATGGCCTACCCCTTATCCTTAAACTGTGGCCCCTTGTTCTGGACTCCCCCAACATTGGGAACATGTTTCCTGCCTCTAATGTGTCCAATCCCCTAATTATCTTATATGTTTCAATAAGATCCCCCCTCATCCTTCTAAATTCCAGTGTATACAAGCCCAATCACTCCAGCCTTTCAACATACGTCAGTCCCGCCATTCCGGGAATTAACCTAGTGAACCTACGCTGCACGCCCTCCATAGCAAGAATATCCTTCCTCAAATTTGGAGACCAAAACTGCACACAGTACACCAGGTGCGGTCTCACTAGGGCCCGGTACAACTGTAGAAGGACCTCTTTGCTCCTATACTCAACTCCTCTTGTTATGAAGGCCAACATTCCATTGGCTTTCTTCACTGCCTGCTGTACCTGCATGCTTCCTTTCATTGACTGATGCACTAGGACACCCAGATTTCGTTGAACTCCGCCTCCTCCTAACTTGACACCATTCAGATAATAATCTGCCTTTCTATTCTTACTTCCAAAGTGAATAACCTCACACTTATCTACATTAAACTGCATCTGCCATGTATCCGCCCACTCACACAACCTGTCCAAGTCACCCTACAGCCTTATTGCATCTTCCTCACAGTTCACACTGCCACCTAGCTTTGTATCATCGGCAAATTTGCTAATGGTACTTTTAATCCCTTCGTCTAAGTCATTAATGTATATGGTAAATAGCTGGGGTCCCAGCACCGAACCTTGCGGTACCCCACTGGTCACTGCCTGCCATTCCGAAAGGGACCCATTTATCCCCACTCTTTGCTTTATTGGCTGTTTTTCCGAGGCAACATGGTATAGATGAAATCAATAAGTGGGGAGACTGGTCTTTGTGATACACTGTGCTACATATACAACTGTCAGGTACCGACAACTATAGGTAATGGCAGCCCCCCAATCATATATACAGCACGGAATCAGGCCCTTCGGCCCCAACTCGTCCATGCTGTGCAAGATGCCACAGCTCAGCTATTCCTATTTACCAAATGACTTAGATTGTATAAAGCGCATGAATTACAAGTAACATACAACAAAATCAAAGCTCTGAAAATTAATCATAAAAAACAATCAAACAATTCAGAACTAAAAACATTGGAGAGAATTGTGAATGAAGCCCAGACAATCCCACAAACCAATCTCCCTTCTATTGACACCATTTATACCTCACGCCAACTCCACAAGACCACCAACATATTGAAGGGCGAGCCTCACCCTGGAGATTCCTGCTACTCTCCTCTCCCATCTTCCATGAGTGCAAAGGTGTGAAAATGCACGCCACCAGATTCAGGGAATCTTTCCTCCCAACTGTTATCAGGCAACTGACCCATCCTATCAATAACTAGATTGCCGTCCAGATCTGTTATCCACCTCATTGGAGACCCTCAGGACTACCTTCAATCAGATGTTGCTAAACTTTATCTTGCACTATTGGTTGGCAGACAGGAAGCAAAGTGTAGGAGTAAACGGGTCCTTTTCAGAATGGCAGGAAGTGGCGAATGGGGTGCCGCAAGGCTCGGTGTTGGGGCCACAACTATTCACCACATATATTAATGATTTGGATGAAGGAATTAGAAGTAACACTAGCAGGTTTGCAGATGACACAAAGCTGGGTGGCAGTGTGAACTGCGAAGAGGATGTTAGGAGGTTGCAGGGTGAACTGGACAGGTTGAGTGAGTGGGCAGATGCGTGGCAGATGCAGTACAATATAGATAAATGTGAGGTTGTCCACTTTGGCGGCAAAAACAAGGAGGCAGATTATTATCTCAATGGTGTCAGGTTAGGTAAGGGGGAAGTGCAGCGAGACCTGGGTGTCCTTATACATCAGTCACTGAAAGTTGGCGTGCAGGTACAGCAGGCAGTGAAGAAAGGATTTCATAACGAGAGGATTTCAGTACAGGAGTAAAGAGGTTCTTCTACAGTTGTATAGGACCCTAGTAAAACCACATCTGGAGTATTGTGTACAGTTTTGGTCTCCTAATTTGAGGAAGGATATCCTTGTAATTGAGGCAGAGCAGCATAGGTTCACGAGATTGATCCTGGGATGGCGGGACTGTCATATGAGGAAAGATTGAAAAGACTAGGCTTGTATTCACTGGAGTTTAGAAAGATGAGAGGGGATCTTGTAGAAACATATAAAATTATAAAAGGACTGGACCAGCTAGATGCAGGAAAAATGTTCCCAATGTAGGTATGTAGGTTAATTGACTGAGTAAAATGTAAAAACTGTCCCTAGTGTGTGTGTAGGATAGTGTTAATGTGCGGGGATCGCTGGGCGGCGCGGACTTGGTGGGCCGAAAAGGCCTGTTTCTGCGCTGTATCTGAAATATGAAAAATAAGTATGAAATGTTGCGAAAGTCCAGAACCAGGGGCCACAGTCTTAGAATAAAGGGGAGGCCATTTAAAACTGAGGTGAGAAGGAACTTTTTCACCCAGAGAATTGTGAATTTGTGGAATTCTCTGCCACAGAGGGCAGTGGAGGCCAAATCACTGGATGGATTTAAGAGAGAGTTAGATAGAGCTCTCGGGGTTAGTGGAATCAAAGGATATGGGGAGAAGGCAGGCACAGGTTACTGAATGTGGATGATCAGCTATGATCACAATGAATGGCGGTGCTGGCTCGAAGGGCTGAATGACCTCCTCCTGCACCTATTTTCTATGTTTCTATGTTACTATACGTTGCTCCCTTCATATTGTATCTGCCGATTGAAATCATGTAGAGCCCTTCTGCCGGCTGGTTAGCACGCAACAAAAAGCTATTCATTGGACATCGGTAAACGTGACAATAAGCTAAACTAAACTAAAATTCAGATCAACAGCCCGTTACTGGGAAACGCAGAGAGCTGGAGCTCCACAGCCAGACTGTGCAATGATCCATATCTGAGGGAATATGGCAGACAGCTTGGGTACAGTGTGTTGTACTTCGTGGTCCGGTACTTGTTGTACCTTTGTTGTGACTCTGGAAGGACCACGAGTACACATGTTTATGATGTTATCATGGTGGAGCTTAACTCCAGGCTGTTTATTCCAAAGCCGCCTGGATCCAGAGTGACCGCCTAATCACACCAATCACTTATATGCACAGGCATACAAAGTAGTTCAGTGTGCATGTGAGGGGCCCTCTGATTTGACATCATTCATCAGTCTGACCCTCTCCCAAAAGAGCTAAGTCCCAAAGTTGCATATTCTGACCCTACCGTTTAACCAGCCTGGGCACTTCCCGGAGCAGTGATGTGCTGGAACAGCAGTCTCCGGAATCTTCCGTCCGCCGGAGCTGAAACAACAATTAGAGAGTCAGCCCCTGAACGGGTTTTTTATTTACTGAGATCGGGAAGTGGTGCCCAATCTGTCCAAACCTTGTCCTCTGTCGATATTCCCAAAGCCAGATAATCTCCATTTTATTCATTGGACAGACTTTGCACAGATAATTCCCATCCCAGTTTTTACTCACTGCCCCCACGGTGATGACTGATGACCTGATCTTCCATCATATTCCATTCCCTCACTCCTCCCCCACACCGACTGGTTTGACAGAATGATTTCCTCACATTACCTGTTGAATCTGTACCATCCTTCAACAAGGAGTTTATCAGACATCCATTGGCCACTTGTGCACTGAGTGCTGGAACAACCCGTGCTCCTCCAGGGCTGATCCAGGACGGTGTGATTTACACACGGATCACTGCGTGTGGAGTCTGTGGATGGAAGCAGGATGATGATCAATGTTGGTATCATGTCCACCTGCCGTCTCCCAGTCTCTGATACATCCAGCCCACTGCCATTGATGACGATGGGGGGAAGCGTGTGGCCTGAATGGGAAAAGTGGGACGGTTGGGAGAGGAGGAGGTGGGTTGGCTGGGATGGAGTGGGGTGGACTTTCGGAGAGGTGGTATGACCAAGAGAATGTCAAGGCGGCCAGGAAGGGTTGGGCCAGTTGGGACCTTGAGAGAACGGATATGTCCCGTGGAGAAGAGGAAACACCCCGTCCCAAGTGACAGTGTTTTCACTCACAATGAAAGGATCTGTCAGCCCAAGGATCTGGGACAAATCAGGGCACAGGAGAAGGCAACTCAGATTGGTGCTCCATGGTCGAATGGTGGGGGCAGGTTGTCATGAGCCAGGTTCTCCGCCTGAGACTTTCTGATCAGCTCAGTCATCAACCTCGGACCAGGTGTGTGTATGTGGGGTGTGTGGTTCCATGTGAGGCCAGAGAAGGGGTGACCACGGTAGACTGGTATTTCACCAGGTGGGGGGTGGGTGGCCATGGTAGACGGGCATTTCACCAGGTGGGGGGTGGGTGACCATGGTAGATGGGTAGTTTCTCCAGGTGGGGGATGAGTGACCATGGTAGATGGACAGTTAGTTCAGCAGGTGGGGGATGTGTGACCATGGTAGACAGTCATTTCACCAGGTGGGGGGTGGGTGACCATGGTAGATGGGCATTTCACCAGTTGGGTAATAGTACTGGGGGTTGGGAGGTGTGACCATGGCAAACGGGCAAGTTGGGGACAAGTGTACTTGGTGCGGAGAGTGGACAGGAGTTATTGCGTGTGTTCCAGATGGAGCATGTGCATCGGATGGTAGACGGGTCACATGTCAGTGATAGGGAGGGGGATAGGGAGTGGGGGAGGGGGGTGGGTCACAGTACATTCACAGGGTGGAGGTCACAGGTCACTCTAGGAAGGTGAGGTCCAGACACAACAGCTTGATCAGACTGTGGGAGAGGGAGATCTGAAATGAGGGGTGCACTGACCACGTACTGCAACATTCAGCCTGT
>NW_027602842.1:0-26795 GCF_053455715.1 Rhinoraja longicauda | reverse complement strand
GTTATTTTTCCTGCTCAATCTGCATCTTTGAGCAAGGGGGCGATTGGGTGAATGTAAGGGGCTGGGGGTCCCGGAGCGGGGCCGGCGATGGGATCATCCGCCCGGGACTGACAGCTGGAAGATGCGGCGGTGAATGTGAGGAGCCGGAGCCCGGAGCGGAGAGACTGCGGCCGCCCTCTGGGATGCGCTCAGGGCGCGGGTTTATTAATGAGCCGCAGCGCTGAGGTGAGCGGATATTTCACCGCGCTCTTCACTTGCTCCCTGAACTTGGACTGGGTCGCCGCGTAAATAAATGTGTTGGTGCAGCAGCTGAGATTACTCAGCAAATACCCGACGTAGTGAAAGATATATTGGGACTCATTCCGATCATTCCCAATCCCTGTGATCTGATAATAGACGAAGTTTACAACCAGTGTCATCCACAGGAGGATGAAGCTGCCGGAGATGGTGAAGAGTAAAACCACAGACCTCCTCCTGCTCTCCATCTCCGGGTCACTGCGCTTCTCCCCCTTGCTCTCACCCCTCAGCCCCTGACGGACCCGACTGGCCACTAAAATGTGCCGGACTGTCAGAGCGTTGAGCAGCAGGATCACAGCGAAAGGGAGGAACGGAGTTAAAACCGTGTCGATCCAGTCAAATGTCACCCACCCGGGGTCAGTGTAATAACTGTCCACCGGGTCACAGCCCCACGGGACATTGTCGATGGTTGTCCAGGGTTCCACTGTGAAGTAGCGGGGAACGTTTTTCAGACACAGCAGAACGCCGGCTGTTGCGAGAACCGCAGCCGCAGTTTTCCCGGTGCAATATTTAGTTTTCAGCTTCTGGCAACAAATGGCGACAAAGCGATCAAAGGTGAAAGTGACGGTGAACCAGACAGAACAGTCTGTAGCTGAATACCTCAGTACATCGTTAACACTGCACACAGGGGTGATGGACAGGAAACTCCAATCAAAGTAATGGAATCGGATCTGAGCCAAAATGACCTCGGTGATCAGGGTGAGTAGATCGGCCGCTGCCATGGCCACCAGGTAGCGAGTGGTGCAGGTGGAGAGGCCGCACTTTCCCCGGGACAGGATCACAATCGCCACTAAATTCACTGCGGAAAGAGAAGGGGAGCGGACACTGGGCATTACTGAACACGGTCTCCGGGGCTGAACACCGGCTCCACTTTCAGCTGGAGATCAGGAGTGTTGGAGTCGGTGCGCGGCTGCAGGTTTAACAATGTCAGACCCGGCTCCGACTGTGCCCGACCTGCCTGCTTCAGGGGAGAGGAGATAAGGCGACGGGCGGGGTAAAGGGCGGGGAGGGAACGAGCAGCCGCCCGCTACAATAGGCGCAATGGTCCTGTCTACAGTTAACCCTGTTCAGTCTCTGATGTGGCCGGTTTGACAGACTTAACCGTGACCGGCCGCGTTTAACCAGGGCTCTGGGAACTCGGCATCTGATGGGGACGAGGAGGGTTCCAGAGGGAAGGCAGCGACAACTTCGGATCCGGCAGCAGAGCGGCTCCGTTAATGGATTCATTCCTCAGTTCGGTAACAATACACGCCGGTAGATCCGCGGCCACTGGTTCAGGAGATCGATCCAATTATTGACCAACAGGCGGTGGAATCCGACTGTGACAGACTCCACAGCGAGACGTGTCCACAGGAGCGGGTGTTCACTCTGATCAATAACTCAGACACAGTGAACTTCACAATGTAAACCGCTCCCAGTCACACCGTCCCGGAGAGCTGCCTGTCCCGAGCACTGGGACAACTCTGTGCAAGGTCCCACTGAAGGCAAGAACAACATTCTAGTGGGTCCCGGCAGTGGGAGAAAGAGAGGGTTAGTTTCGGCTGTCTGAAAATGAGAAAAATCACAGCGTTAATTCAAATAATTTCACTGAGAGGATATACTTCACATATTCTTGTACAACGGTCATCAGTTGTGAATCATGTAACATGATCAGAATCAGGTCAACACCGGTTAACGGACGGAGTTATAAAACTTGAATTGTTCTGTTCACTTACCAGGGACTCCAACGGCAGCAATGATCACGTACAAGATTTTCTCCACGGCGTAATATTCCCAAACCTTTTCCCACATGTTCTCTACCCAGCGACGTGTCCTCGTGAGCTATCGTTAATCTCTCGGAATGAAATGCCGGGGCAGAATATTCCCGGAGATTTTATACCATTTTCCGTCTCCACCGGGACAGCGAAGTTTCAACATAGTTAAAAAATAGAGATTTTGAAATGATTCGCAAACAGATGACATCAGCCAAGTGAAATCCCTGCTGAGACAGGTCGTGATTTATTCAGGGAATTGATTGAGAAACTCCAAAGACTGGGAATTGTGGCGATACTGGGGGATGGAAATTGGGAGCGGCATTTTTCCAGCAAAGGGGATATTGGTTCAAACTCCATCTGGTCCAACTCTCCACCTCGTGTTGTTTATCAGATTTCCTTCACTCAGCAAGGCAATCCCAAATTTAAGGGACCGTCTCAATGCTTCTGGTGCCCAGTTTAAAGGTGGACTAGACAGCCTTTGTCAGCGTGATGAATTAGTTCAACAGATCACATCAGACTAAAATGGCCCGTCCACTCTGTTTTAACACTCAATGTGATCGCGGCTTAACTGGTTGTAACCTCAACCCCACACTCCCGGCGACCCCTAGTAAGCATTTAGTCCTTGCTTGCCTGGAATGGATCTGGCTTTGCCTTGGGACAACAACATTCTCTACCTTCATCACCTCTGAGGAGGAACGACCCAAAGACTCACGACACTCAGTGAACAGAACCATTGCCGTCTCAGAATTGTCTTAAAAGTAGAACACACGGCGAATGATGCAACATCTCTCCCTCCTCTCTTTCTCTCTCTCTCCATCTTTACTGCTATTCTCTCTCTGAACGGTTATTCTCGCCCCTACACTGTCTATTCTCCCTCTCTGTGCCGCCCGCTCTCTGCCAACCTCTCTCCCCTCCCACTCTTACTGCATAAACCACGCTGCCTCGGCAAGGCCAGCAGCATAATCAAGGACGAGTCGCACCATTTCCACTCCTGTTCCCCACTGTCCCATCAGGCAAAATGTATAGAAGTGTGAAAATGCACACCTCCAGTTTCAGGGACAGCGTCTTCCCAGCTGTTATCACGCAACGGAATCATCCCACCACAACCAGAAAGCAGTGCTGAACTACTATCTACCTCTGTTGATCCTCGGACTATCCTCGATCGGATTTTGCAGGCTTTACCTCGCACTGGACGTTATCCCCTTATCGTGTATCTATACTCTGTAAATGGCTCGACTGTAATGAAGTATTTTGTTTCCACTGACTGGGCAGCACGCAAGTCTTTTCACGGTACCTCGGTACACATGACAATAAACTGCACTGAACTGACATACTCAACTAGATTTCTCCAGAGGTGTAGCCTGACTCGCATTGGATATTGATTGTGTGTGACAGTGTGAGTGTGCGAGTCCGTGCAAGAGTGTGCTAGCACGTGTATGCGAGTGTGAATGTGTGAGATTGTGCACATGAGTCGGTGTGTGTGCTTATGTGTTAGTGTATGCGGTTGCAGGAATTTCAATGATTCAGTGATACCTTATTATCACGGACCCAGGTAGAGTGAAATGCTTAGTTTTGCAGACAACCCGGTAACATCATGTAGAAGACCTCACCTGGGCGGTACACAAGAGTCGCCACATTTTGACGCCGACAAAGTTACAAACGTTGGCCAGATAGTTCTCTCTCCTGCCTGCCGCCGCACCGCGGGTCGCCCCTTCGTTCTCGGCGGCGCTCCTCGCTCTCCGACGGTCCACCTCGCACTCTGCGGTTCCTCGCGGCTCCCACCTCGCTCCCGAGGAGCGGTTCTCATCGCCATCCGCGGTGGGCGAGCCGGGCCGACCGGGCCGACTGAAGGGCTTGGCCCCGCTCACCGGGAACACTCCCGGCCACGCTGCGCTGCGCTGCTCGACGCGAACATCCAAGGATAAACTCAATCCCAAAATGTGCACGTGTGCATGCGGGTCTACGTGTGAGAGAGCGGTAGGGCATGTAAGAGTGCCTATATTTGTGTGTGTGTCTGTGTGTGGGTTTGTGTTTGGTTTGGTGTTTGGGTTTGTGTTTGGGTCTGTGTTTGGGTTTGTGTTTGAGTTGGTGTTTGGGTTTGTGTTTGTGTTTGGGTTTGTGTTTGGGTTTGGGTTTGTGTTTGGGTCTGTTGCAATAATCATGCAAAACCTCTCAAATGTTAAATGCAAATGATGCATCGCATTAGGATAACTTTGCAGGCTGCTGCAATGTTAAATGCAGTGATCGCCTTGCATTAAAGTCACCTAGCTACCCCCAATGGATGTTATATGCATTAAATTAATTGCAATAATTTTGCAAAACCTCTCAAATGTTAAATGCAATTAATGCAACGCATTAGAACAACATTGCAGACTGCTGCAAAGTTAAATGCAGTGATGGCCTTGCATTAAAGAAATATTGCAGCCTCCTGGGATGTTTAATGCAATTAAATTAATTGCAATAATCATGCAAAACCACTCAAATGTTAAATGCAACTGATGCAACGCATTAAAATCTTTATTGGTGTACGGTTCCTCCTGACATCCATCCACCCACCCACCGATCGATCAATCAATCTTTGATTAATTCTTATTATTATTAATAATATTAATTATTATTACTATAGTATTATTATTGTATTTACTACCCCTGGCATGTAGCGGAACCTTCAGGGCAGGGAGGAGACTATCCGGCATTTGGAAGTGCTTCCGGGAAGTGTGTCTGATGTGTGTGGGTCTGTGTGTGTCTGTGTGTGTGTCTGTGTGTGGGTGTGTGTTTGGGTCTGTGTTTGAGTCTGTGTTTGGGTCTGTGTTTGGGTCTGTGTTTCGGTCTGTGTTTGGGTCTGTGTTTGGGTCTGTGTTTGGGTCTGTGTTTGGGTCTGTGTTTGGGTCTGTGTTTGGGTTTGTGTTTGGGTTTGGATTTGTGTTTGGGTCTGTTGCAATAATCATGCAAAACCTCTCAAATGTTAAATGCAATTGATGCATCGGATTAGGATAACTTTGCAGGCTGCTGCAATGTTAAATGCAGTGATCGCCTTGCATTAAAGTCACCTAGCTACCCCCAATGGATGTTATATGCATTAAATTAATTGCAATAATTTTGCAAAACCTCTCAAATGTTAAATGCAACAAATGCATCGCATTAGGATGACTTTTCAGGCTGCTGCAATGTTAAATGCAGTGATCGCCTTGCATTAAAGAAATATTGCAACACCCTGCGATGTGAAATGCAATAATAATCCTGCAAAACCTCTCAAATGTTAAATGCGACTAATGCATCGTATTAGGATAACTTTGCAGGCTGCTGCATTGTTAAATGCAGCGCTGGCGTTGCATTAAAGCAATATTGCAACCCTCTGGGATGTTAAATGCAAGAAAATTAATTGCAATAATTTTGCAAAACCTCTCAAATGTTAAATGCAATTAATGCAACGCATTAGAACAACTTTGCAGGCTCCTGCAATGTTAAATGCAGCGCAGGCCTTGCATTAAAGCAAAATTGAAGCTGTTCTGGGGTATTAAACGCATTAAAATCATTGTAATAATCATGCAAAATCTCTCAAATGTTCAATGCAACTAATGCATCGTATTATGATAACATTGCAGACTGCTGCAAAGTTAAATGCAGTGATGGCCTTGCATTAAAGAAATATTGCAGCCTCCTGGGATGTTTAATGCAATAAAATTAATTGCAATAATCATGCAAAACCACTCAAATGTTAAATGCAACTGATGCAACGCATTAAAATCTTTATTGGTGTACGGTTCCTCCTGACATCCATCCACCCACCCACCGATCGATCGATCAATCTTTGATTAATTCTTATTATTATTAATAATATTAATTATTATTACTATAGTATTATTATTGTATTTACTACCCCCGGCACGTAGCGGAACCTCCAGGGCAGGGAGGAGACTATCCGGCATTTGGAAGTGCTTCCGGGAAGTGTGTCTGATGTGTGTGGGTCTGTGTGTGTCTGTGTGTGGGTCTGTGTGTGTCTGTGTGTGGGTCTGTGTGTGTCTGTGTGTGGGTCTGTGTGTGGGTGTGTGTTTGGGTCTGTGTGTGGGTCTGTGTTTGGGTTTGTGTTTGGGTCTGTGTTTGGGTTTGTGTTTGGGTTTGTGTTTGAGTTTGTGTTTGGGTTTGGGTTTGGGTTTGTGTTTGGGTCTGTTGCAATAATCATGCAAAACCGCTCAAATGTTAAATGCAATTGATGCATCGCATTAGGATAACTTTGCAGGCTGCTGCAATGTTAAATGCAGTGATGGCCTTGCATTAAAGTCACCTAGCTACCCCCAATGGATGTTATATGCTTTAAATTAATTGCAATAACTTTGCAAAAACTCTCAAATGTTAAATGCGACTAATGCATCGTATTAGGATAACTTTGCAGGCTGCTGCATTGTTAAATGCAGCGCTTGCGTTGCATTAAAGCAATATTGCAACCCCCTGGGATGTTAAATGCAATAAAATTAATTGCAATAATTTTGCAAAACCTCTCAAATGTTAAATGCAACAAATGCATCGCATTAGGATGACTTTTCAGGCTGCTGCAATGTTAAATGCAGTGATCGCCTTGCATTAAAGAAATATTGCAACACCCTGCGATGTGAAATGCAATAATAATCCTGCAAAACCTCTCAAATGTTAAATGCGACTAATGCATCGTATTAGGATAACGTTGCAGGCTGCTGCATTGTTAAATGCAGCGCTGGCGTTGCATTAAAGCAATATTGCAACCCCTGGGATGTTAAATGCAATAAAATTAATTGCAATAATTTTGCAAAACCTCTCAAATATTAAATGCAATTAATGCAACACATTAGAACAACTTTGCAGGCTCCTGCAATGTTACATGCAGCGCAGGCCTTGCATTAAAGCAAAATTGCAGCTGTTCTGGGGTATTAAACGCATTAAAATCATTGTAATAATCAGGCAAAATCTCTCAAATGTTCAATGCAACTAATGCATCGTATTATGATAACATTGCAGACTGCTGCAAAGTTAAATGCAGTGATGGCCTTGCATTAAAGAAATATTGCAGACTCCTGGGATGTTTAATGCAATAAAATTAATTGCAATAATCATGCAAAACCACACAAATGTTAAATGCAACTGATGCAACGCATTAAAATCTTTATTGGTGTACGGTTCCTCCTGACATCCATCCACCCACCCACCGATCGATCAATCAATCTTTGATTAATTCTTATTATTATTAATAATATTAATTATTATTACTATAGTATTATTATTGTATTTACTACCCCCGGCACGTAGCGGAACCTCCAGGGCAGGGAGGAGACTATCCGGCATTCCGGAAGTGCTTCCGGGAAGTGTGTCTGATGTGTGTGGGTCTGTGTGTGTCTGTGTGTGTGTCTGTGTGTGTGTCTGTGTGTGGGTGTGTGTTTGGGTCTGTGTTTGAGTCTGTGTTTGGGTCTGTGTTTGGGTCTGTGTTTGGGTTTGTGTTTGGGTCTGTGTTTGGGTCTGTGTTTGGGTTTGTGTTTGGGTCTGTGTTTGGGTTTGTGTTTGGGTTTGTGTTTGAGTCTGTGTTTGGGTTTGTGTTTGGGTTTGTGTTTGGGTCTGTGTTTGAGTCTGTGTTTGGGTCTGTGTTTGGGTCTGTGTTTGGGTTTGTGTTTGAGTTTGTGTTTGGGTTTGGGTTTGTGTTTGGGTCTGTTGCAATAATCATGCAAAACCGCTCAAATGTTAAATGCAATTGATGCATCGCATTAGGATAACTTTGCAGGCTGCTGCAATGTTAAATGCAGTGATGGCCTTGCATTAAAGTCACCTAGCTACCCCCAATGGATGTTATATGCTTTAAATTAATTGCAATAATTTTGCAAAACCTCTCAAATGTTAAATGCAACAAATGCATCGCATTAGGATGACTTTTCAGGCTGCTGCAATGTTAAATGCAGTGATCGCCTTGCATTAAAGAAATATTGCAACACCCTGCGATGTGAAATGCAATAATAATCCTGCAAAACCTCTCAAATGTTAAATGCGACTAATGCATCGTATTAGGATAACTTTGCAGGCTGCTGCATTGTTAAATGCAGCGCTGGCGTTGCATTAAAGCAATATTGCAACCCCTGGGATGTTAAATACAATAAAATTAATTGCAATAATTTTGCAAAACCTCTCAAATGTTAAATGCAATTAATGCAACGCATTAGAACAACTTTGCAGGCTCCTGCAATGTTAAATGCAGCGCAGGCCTTGCATTAAAGCAAAATTGAAGCTGTTCTGGGGTATTAAACGCATTAAAATCATTGTAATAATCATGCAAAATCTCTCAAATGTTCCATGCAACTAATGCATCATATTATGATAACATTGCAGACTGCTGCAAAGTTAAATGCAGTGATGGCCTTGCATTAAAGAAGTATTGCAGCCTCCTGGGATGTTTAATGCAATAAAATTAATTGCAATAATCATGCAAAACCACTCAAATGTTAAATGCAACTGATGCAACGCATTAAAATCTTTATTGGTGTACGGTTCCTCCTGACATCCATCCACCCACCCACCCACCGATCGATCGATCAATCTTTGATTAATTCTTATTATTATTAATAATATTAATTATTATTACTATAGTATTATTATTGTATTTACTACCCCCGGCACGTAGCGGAACCTCCAGGGCAGGGAGGAGACTATCCGGCATTTGGAAGTGCTTCCGGGAAGTGTGTCTGATGTGTGTGGGTCTGTGTGTGTCTGTGTGTGTGTCTGTGTGTGTGTCTGTGTGTGGGTGTGTGTTTGGGTCTGTGTTTGAGTCTGTGTTTGGGTCTGTGTTTGGGTCTGTGTTTGGGTCTGTGTTTGGGTTTGTGTTTGGGTTTGTGTTTGAGTCTGTGTTTGGGTCTGTGTTTGGGTTTGTGTTTGGGTCTGTGTTTGGGTTTGTGTTTGGGTTTGTGTTTGAGTCTGTGTTTGGGTCTGTGTTTGGGTCTGTGTTTGGGTCTGTGTTTTTGTGTTTGAGTTTGTGTTTGGGTTTGGGTTTGGGTTTGTGTTTGGGTCTGTTGCAATAATCATGCAAAACCGCTCAAATGTTAAATGCAATTGATGCATCGCATTAGGATAACTTTGCAGGCTGCTGCAATGTTAAATGCAGTGATGGCCTTGCATTAAAGTCACCTAGCTACCCCCAATGGATGTAATATGCATTAAATTAATTGCAATAATTTTGCAAAACCTCTCAAATGTTAAATGCAACAAATGCATCGCATTAGGATGACTTTTCAGGCTGCTGCAATGTTCAATGCAGTGATCGCCTTGCATTAAAGAAATATTGCAACACCCTGCGATGTGAAATGCAATAATAATCCTGCAAAACCTCTCAAATTTTAAATGCGACTAATGCATCGTATTAGGATAACTTTGCAGGCTGCTGCATTGTTAAATGCAGCGCTGGCGTTGCATTAAAGCAATATTGCAACCCCTGGGATGTTAAATGCAATAAAATTAATTGCAATAATTTTGCAAAACCTCTCAAATGTTAAATGCAATTAATGCAACGCATTAGAACAACTCTGCAGGCTCCTGCAATGTTAAATGCAGCGCAGGCCTTGCATTAAAGCAAAATTGCAGCTGTTCTGGGGTATTAAACGCATTAAAATCATTGTAATAATCATGCAAAATCTCTCAAATGTTCAATGCAACTAATGCATCGTATTATGATAACATTGCAGACTGCTGCAAAGTTAAATGCAGTGATGGCCTTGCATTAAAGAAATATTGCAGCCTCCTGGGATGTTTAATGCAATAAAATTAATTGCAATAATCATGCAAAACCACTCAAATGTTAAATGCAACTGATGCAACGCATTAAAATCTTTATTGGTGTACGGTTCCCTCCTGACATCCATCCATCCACCCACCCACCGATCGATCAATCAATCAATCTTTGATTAATTCTTATTATTATTAATAATATTAATTATTATTACTATAGTATTATTATTGTATTTACTACCCCCGGCATGTAGCTGAACCTCCAGGGCAGGGAGGAGACTATCCGGCATTTGGAAGTGCTTCCGGGAAGTGTGTCTGATGTGTGTGGGTCTGTGTGTGTGTCTGTGTGTGTGTCTGTGTGTGGGTGTGTGTTTGGGTCTGTGTTTGGGTCTGTGTTTGGGTCTGTGTTTGGGTGTGTGTTTGGGTTTGTGTTTGGATTTGTGTTTGGGTCTGTGTTTGGGTTTGTGTTTGGGTTTGTGTTTGGATTTATGTTTGGGTCTGTGTTTGGGTTTGTGTTTGTGTTTGGGTTTGTGTCTGGTGTCTGGTGTGGGCGTTATAAACAAGTGCCGCGTGCTGTCTGTGGAAAGATCTTTATTGGTGTACGGTTGCTGTAATGTTAAATGCAGTGATGGCCTTGCATTAATGCAATATTACACCACCCTGGGATGTGAAATGCATTAAAAAATCATTGCAATAATCATGCAAAACCTCTCAAATGTTAAATGCAATTGATGCATCGCACTAGGATAACTTTGCAGGCTGCTGCAATGTTAAATGCAGTGATGGCCTTGCATTAAAGTCACCTAGCTACCCCCAATGGATGTAATATGCATTAAATTAATTGCAATAATTTTGCAAAACCTCTCAAATGTTAAATGCAACAAATGCATCGCATTAGGATGACTTTTCAGGCTGCTGCAATGTTCAATGCAGTGATCGCCTTGCATTAAAGAAATATTGCAACACCCTGCGATGTGAAATGCAATAATAATCCTGCAAAACCTCTCAAATGTTAAATGCGACTAATGCATCGTATTAGGATAACTTTGCAGGCTGCTGCATTGTTAAATGCAGCGCTGGCGTTGCATTAAAGCAATATTGCAACCCCTGGGATGTTAAATGCAATAAAATTAATTGCAATAATTTTGCAAAACCTCTCAAATGTTAAATGCAATTAATGCAACGCATTAGAACAACTCTGCAGGCTCCTGCAATGTTAAATGCAGCGCAGGCCTTGCATTAATGCAAAATTGCAGCTGTTCTGGGGTATTAAACGCATTAAAATCATTGTAATAATCATGCAAAATCTCTCAAATGTTCAATGCAACTAATGCATCGTATTATGATAACATTGCAGACTGCTGCAAAGTTAAATGCAGTGATGGCCTTGCATTAAAGAAATATTGCAGCCTCCTGGGATGTTTAATGCAATAAAATTAATTGCAATAATCATGCAAAACCACTCAAATGTTAAATGCAACTGATGCAACGCATTAAAATCTTTATTGGTGTACGGTTCCCTCCTGACATCCATCCATCCACCCACCCACCGATCGATCAATCAATCAATCTTTGATTAATTCTTATTATTATTAATAATATTAATTATTATTACTATAGTATTATTATTGTATTTACTACCCCCGGCATGTAGCTGAACCTCCAGGGCAGGGAGGAGACTATCCGGCATTTGGAAGTGCTTCCGGGAAGTGTGTCTGATGTGTGTGGGTCTGTGTGTGTGTCTGTGTGTGTGTCTGTGTGTGGGTGTGTGTTTGAGTCTGTGTTTGGGTTTGTGTTTGGGTTTGTGTTTGGGTCTGTGTTTGGGTCTGTGTTTGGATTTGTGTTTGGGTCTGTGTTTGGGTTTGTGTTTGGGTTTGTGTTTGGATTTATGTTTGGGTCTGTGTTTGGGTTTGTGTTTGTGTTTGGGTTTGTGTCTGGTGTCTGGTGTGGGCGTTATAAACAAGTGCCGCGTGCTGTCTGTGGAAAGATCTTTATTGGTGTACGGTTGCTGTAATGTTAAATGCAGTGATGGCCTTGCATTAATGCAATATTACACCACCCTGGGATGTGAAATGCATTAAAAAATCATTGCAATAATCATGCAAAACCTCTCAAATGTTAAATGCAATTGATGCATCGCATTAGGATAACTTTGCAGGCTGCTGCAATGTTAAATGCAGTGATGGCCTTGCATTAAAGTCACCTAGCTACCCCCAATGGATGTAATATGCATTAAGTTAATTGCAATAATTTTGCAAAACCTCTCAAATGTTAAATACAACAAATGCATCGCATTAGGATGACTTTTCAGGCTGCTGCAATGTTCAATGCAGTGATCGCCTTGCATTAAAGAAATATTGCAACACCCTGCGATGTGAAATGCAATAATAATCCTGCAAAACCTCTCAAATGTTAAATGTAACTAATGCATCATATTAGGATAACTTTGCAGGCTGCTGCATTGTTAAATGCAGCGCTGGCGTTGCATTAAAGCAATATTGCAACCCTCTGGGATGTTAAATGCAATAAAATTAATTGCAATAATTTTGCAAAACCTCTCAAATGTTAAATGCAATTAATGCAACGCATTAGAACAACTCTGCAGGCTCCTGCAATGTTAAATGCAGCGCAGGCCTTGCATTAAAGCAAAATTGCAGCTGTTCTGGGGTATTAAACGCATTAAAATCATTGTAATAATCATGCAAAATCTCTCAAATGTTCAATGCAACTAATGCATCGTATTATGATAACATTGCAGTGATGGCCTTGCATTAAAGAAATATTGCAGCCTCCTGGGATGTTTAATGCAATAAAATTAATTGCAATAATCATGCAAAACCACTCAAATGTTAAATGCAACTGATGCAACGCATTAAAATCTTTATTGGTGTACGGTTCCCTCCTGACATCCATCCACCCACCCACCGATCGATCAATCAATCAATCTTTGATTAATTCTTATTATTATTAATAATATTAATTATTATTACTATAGTATTATTATTGTATTTACTACCCCCGGCATGTAGCTGAACCTCCAGGACAGGGAGGAGACTATCCGGCATTTGGAAGTGCTTCCGGGAAGTGTGTCTGATGTGTGTGGGTCTGTGTGTGTGTCTGTGTGTGTGTCTGTGTGTGGGTGTGTGTTTGGGTCTGTGTTTGGGTCTGTGTTTGGGTCTGTGTTTGGGTTTGTGTTTGGGTTTGTGTTTGGATTTATGTTTGGGTCTGTGTTTGGGTTTGTGTTTGTGTTTGGGTTTGTGTCTGGTGTCTGGTGTGGGCGTTATAAACAAGTGCCGCGTGCTGTCTGTGGAAAGATCTTTATTGGTGTACGGTTGCTGTAATGTTAAATGCAGTGATGGCCTTGCATTAATGCAATATTACACCACCCTGGGATGTGAAATGCATTAAAAAATCATTGCAATAATCATGCAAAACCTCTCAAATGTTAAATGCAATTGATGCATCGCATTAGGATAACTTTGCAGGCTGCTGCAATGTTAAATGCAGTGATGGCCTTGCATTAAAGTCACCTAGCTACCCCCAATGGATGTAATATGCATTAAATTAATTGCAATAATTTTGCAAAACCTCTCAAATGTTAAATGCAACAAATGCATCGCATTAGGATGACTTTTCAGGCTGCTGCAATGTTCAATGCAGTGATCGCCTTGCATTAAAGAAATATTGCAACACCCTGCGATGTGAAATGCAATTATAATCCTGCAAAACCTCTCAAATGTTAAATGCGACTAATGCATCGTATTAGGATAACTTTGCAGGCTGCTGCATTGTTAAATGCAGCGCTGGCGTTGCATTAAAGCAATATTGCCACCCCTGGGATGTTAAATGCAATACAATTAATTGCAATAATTTTGCAAAACCTCTCAAATGTTAAATGCAATTAATGCAACGAATTAGAACAACTCTGCAGGCTCCTGCAATGTTAAATGCAGCGCAGGCCTTGCATTAAAGCAAAATTGCAGCTGTTCTGGGGTATAAAACGCATTAAAATCATTGTAATAATCATGCAAAATCTCTCAAATGTTCAATGCAACTAATGCATCGTATTATGATAACATTGCAGACTGCTGCAAAGTTAAATGCAGTGATGGCCTTGCATTAAAGAAATATTGCAGCCTCCTGGGATGTTTAATGCAGTAAAATTAATTGCAATAATCATGCAAAACCACTCAAATGTTAAATGCAACTGATGCAACGCATTAAAATCTTTATTGGTGTACGGTTCCCTCCTGACATCCATCCATCCACCCACCCACCGATCGATCAATCAATCAATCTTTGATTAATTCTTATTATTATTAATAATATTAATTATTATTACTATAGTATTATTATTGTATTTACTACCCCCGGCATGTAGCTGAACCTCCAGGGCAGGGAGGAGACTATCCGGCATTTGGAAGTGCTTCCGGGAAGTGTATCTGATGTGTGTGGGTCTGTGTGTGTGTCTGTGTGTGTGTCTGTGTGTGGGTGTGTGTTTGGGTCTGTGTTTGGGTCTGTGTTTGGGTCTGTGTTTGGGTGTGTGTTTGGGTTTGTGTTTGGATTTGTGTTTGGGTCTGTGTTTGGGTTTGTGTTTGGGTTTGTGTTTGGATTTATGTTTGGGTCTGTGTTTGGGTTTGTGTTTGTGTTTGGGTTTGTGTCTGGTGTCTGGTGTGGGCGTTATAAACAAGTGCCGCGTGCTGTCTGTGGAAAGATCTTTATTGGTGTCCGGTTGCTGTAATGTTAAATGCAGTGATGGCCTTGCATTAATGCAATATTACAGCACCCTGGGATGTGAAATGCATTAAAAAATCATTGCAATAATCATGCAAAACCTCTCAAATGTTAAATGCAATTGATGCATCGCATTAGGATAACTTTGCAGGCTGCTGCAATGTTAAATGCAGTGATGGCCTTGCATTAAAGTCACCTAGCTACCCCCAATGGATGTAATATGCATTAAATTAATTGCAATAATTTTGCAAAACCTCTCAAATGTTAAATGCAACAAATGCATCGCATTAGGATGACTTTTCAGGCTGCTGCAATGTTCAATGCAGTGATCGCCTTGCATTAAAGAAATATTGCAACACCCTGCGATGTGAAATGCAATAATAATCCTGCAAAACCTCTCAAATGTTAAATGCGACTAATGCATCGTATTAGGATAACTTTGCAGGCTGCTGCATTGTTAAATGCAGCGCTGGCGTTGCATTAAAGCAATATTGCAACCCCTGGGATGTTAAATGCAATAAAATTAATTGCAATAATTTTGCAAAACCTCTCAAATGTTAAATGCAATTAATGCAACGCATTAGAACAACTCTGCAGGCTCCTGCAATGTTAAATGCAGCGCAGGCCTTGCATTAAAGCAAAATTGCAGCTGTTCTGCGGTATTAAACGCATTAAAATCATTGTAATAATCATGCAAAATCTCTCAAATGTTCAATGCAACTAATGCATCGTATTATGATAACAGTGCAGACTGCTGCAAAGTTAAATGCAGTGATGGCCTTGCATTAAAGAAATATTGCAGCCTCCTGGGATGTTTAATGCAATAAAATTAATTGCAATAATCATGCAAAACCACTCAAATGTTAAATGCAACTGATGCAACGCATTAAAATCTTTATTGGTGTACGGTTCCCTCCTGACATCCATCCATCCACCCACCCACCGATCGATCAATCAATCAATCTTTGATTAATTCTTATTATTATTAATAATATTAATTATTATTACTATAGTATTATTATTGTATTTACTACCCCCGGCATGTAGCTGAACCTCCAGGGCAGGGAGGAGACTATCCGGCATTTGGAAGTGCTTCCGGGAAGTGTGTCTGATGTGTGTGGGTCTGTGTGTGTGTCTGTGTGTGTGTCTGTGTGTGGGTGTGTGTTTGGGTCTGTGTTTGGGTCTGTGTTTGGGTCTGTGTTTGGGTGTGTGTTTGGGTTTGTGTTTGGATTTGTGTTTGGGTCTGTGTTTGGGTTTGTGTTTGGGTTTGTGTTTGGATTTATGTTTGGGTCTGTGTTTGGGTTTGTGTTTGTGTTTGGGTTTGTGTCTGGTGTCTGGTGTGGGCGTTATAAACAAGTGCCGCGTGCTGTCTGTGGAAAGATCTTTATTGGTGTACGGTTGCTGTAATGTTAAATGCAGTGATGGCCTTGCATTAATGCAATATTACACCACCCTGGGATGTGAAATGCATTAAAAAATCATTGCAATAATCATGCAAAACCTCTCAAATGTTAAATGCAATTGATGCATCGCATTAGGATAACTTTGCAGGCTGCTGCAATGTTAAATGCAGTGATGGCCTTGCATTAAAGTCATCTAGCTACCCCCAATGGATGTAATATACATTAAATTAATTGCAATAATTTTGCAAAACCTCTCAAATGTTAAATGCAACAAATGCATAGCATTAGGATGACTTTTCAGGCTGCTGCAATGTTAAATGCAGTGATCGCCTTGCATTAAAGAAATATTGCAACACCCTGCCATGTGAAATGCAATAATAATCCTGCAAAACCTCTCAAATGTTAAATGCGACTAATGCATCGTATTAGGATAACTTTGCAGGCTGCTGCATTGTTAAATGCAGCGCTGGCGTTGCATTAAAGCAATATTGCAACCCCCTGCAATGTTAAATGTAATAAAATTAATTGCAATAATTTTGCAAAACCTCTCAAATGTTAAATGCAATTAATGCAACGCATTAGAACAACTCTGCAGGCTCCTGCAATGTTAAATGCAGCGCAGGCCTTGCATTAAAGCAAAATTGCAGCTGTTCTGGGGTATTAAACGCATTAAAATCATTGTAATAATCATGCAAAATCTCTCAAATGTTCAATGCAACTAATGCATCGTATTATGATAACATTTCAGACTGCTGCAAAGTTAAATGCAGTGATGGCCTTGCATTAAAGAAATATTGCAGCCTCCTGTGATGTTTAATGCAATAAAATTAATTGCAATAATCATGCAAAACCACTCAGATGTTAAATGCAACTGATGCAACGCATTAAAATCTTTATTGGTGTACGGTTCCCTCCTGACATCCATCCACACACCCACCGATCGATCAATCAATCAATCTTTGATTAATTCTTATTATTATTAATAATATTAATTATTATTACTATAGTATTATTATTGTATTTACTACCCCCGGCACGTAGCTGAACCTCCAGGGCAGGGAGGAGACTATCCGGCATTTGGAAGTGCTTCCGGGAAGTGTGTCTGATGTGTGTGGGTCTGTGTGTGTGTCTGTGTGTGTGTCTGTGTGTGGGTGTGTGTTTGGGTCTGCGTTTGAGTCTGTGTTTGGGTCTGTGTTTGGGTCTGTGTTTGGGTTTGTGTTTGGGTCTGTGTTTGGGTTTGTGTTTGGGTTTGTGTTTGTATTTATGTTTGGGTCTGTGTTTGGGTTTGTGTTTGGGTTTGTGTCTGGTGTGTGGTGTGGGCGTTATAAACAAGTGCCGCGTGCTGTCTGTGGAAAGATCTTTATTGGTGTACGGTTGCTGTAATGTTAAATGCAGTGAAGGCCTTGCATTAATGCAATATTACACCACCCTGGGATGTGAAATGCATTAAAAAATCATTGCAATAATCATGCAAAACCTCTCAAATGTTAAATGCAATTGATGCATCACATTAGGATAACTTTGCAGGCTGCTGCAATGTTAAATGCAGTGATTGCCTTGCATTAAAGTCATCTAGCTACCCCCAATGGATGTAATATGCATTAAATTAATTGCAATAATTTTGCAAAACCTCTCAAATGTTAAATGCAACAAATGCATAGCATTAGGATGACTTTTCAGGCTGCTGCAATGTTAAATGCAGTGATCGCCTTGCATTAAAGAAATATTGCAACACCCTGCGATGTGAAATGCAATAATAATCCTGCAAAACCTCTCAAACGTTAAATGCGACTAATGCATCGTATTAGGATAACTTTGCAGGCTGCTGCATTGTTAAATGCAGCGCTGGCGTTGCATTAAAGCAATATTGCACCCCCCTGCGATGTTAAATGCAATAAAATTAATTGCAATAATTTTGCAAAACCTCTCAAATGTTAAATGCAATTAATGCAACGCATTAGAACAACTCTGCAGGCTCCTGCAATGTTAAATACAGCGCAGGCCTTGCATTAAAGCAAAATTGCAGCTGTTCTGGGGTATTAAACGCATTAAAATCATTGTAATAATCATGCATAATCCCTCAAATGTTCAATGCAACTAATGCATCGTATTATGATAACATTGCAGACTGCTGCAAAGTTAAATGCAGTGATGGCCTTGCATTAAAGAAATATTGCAGCCTCCTGGGATGTTTAATGCAATAAAATTAATTGCAATAATCATGCAAAACCACTCAAATGTTAAATGCAACTGATGCAACGCATTAAAATCTTTATTGGTGTACGGTTCCCTCCTGACATCCATCCACCCACCCACCGATCGATCAATCAATCAATCTTTGATTAATTCTTATTATTATGAATAATATTAATTATTATTACTATGGTATTATTATTGTATTTACTAACCCCGGCACGTAGCTGAACCTCCAGGGCAGGGAGGAGACTATCCGGCATTTGGAAGTGCTTCCGGGAAGTGTGTCTGATGTGTGTGGGTCTGTGTGTGTGTCTGTGTGTGTGTCTGTGTGTGGGTGTGTGTTTGGGTCTGTGTTTGAGTCTGTGTTTGGGTCTGTGTTTGGGTCTGTGTTTGGGTTTGTGTTTGGGTCTGTGTTTGGGTTTGTGTTTGGGTTTGTGTTTGGATTTATGTTTGGGTCTGTGTTTGGGTTTGTGTTTGGGTTTGTGTCTGGTGTCTGGTGTGGGCGTTATAAACAAGTGCCGCGTGCTGTCTGTGGAAAGATCTTTATTGGTGTACGGTTGCTGTAATGTTAAATGCAGTGAAGGCCTTGCATTAATGCAATATTACACCACCCTGGGATGTGAAATGCATTAAAAAATCATTGCAATAATCATGCAAAACCTCTCAAATGTTAAATGCAATTGATGCATCACATTAGGATAACTTTGCAGGCTGCTGCAATGTTAAATGCAGTGATGGCCTTGCATTAAAGTCATCTAGCTACCCCCAATGGATGTAATATGCATTAAATTAATTGCAATAATTTTGCAAAACCTCTCAAATGTTAAATGCAACAAATGCATAGCATTAGGATGACTTTTCAGGCTGCTGCAATGTTAAATGCAGTGATCGCCTTGCATTAAAGAAATATTGCAACACCCTGCGATGTGAAATGCAATAATAATCCTGCAAAACCTCTCAAATGTTAAATGCGACTAATGCATCGTATTAGGATAACTTTGCAGGCTGCTGCATTGTTAAATGCAGCGCTGGCGTTGCATTAAAGCAATATTGCAACTCCCTGCGATGTTAAATGCAATAAAATTAATTGCAATAATTTTGCAAAACCTCTCAAATGTTCAATGCAATTAATGCAACGCATTAGAACAACTCTGCAGGCTCCTGCAATGTTAAATGCAGCGCAGGCCTTGCATTAAAGCAAAATTGCAGCTGTTCTGGGGTATTAAACGCATTAAAATCATTGAAATAATCATGCAAAATCTCTCAAATGTTCAATGCAACTAATGAATCGTATTATGATAACATTTCAGACTGCTGCAAAGTTAAATGCAGTGATGGCCTTGCATTAAAGAAATATTGCAGCCTCCTGGGATGTTTAATGCAATAAAATTAATTGCAATAATCATGCAAAACCACTCAAATGTTAAATGCAACTGATGCAATGCATTAAAATCTTTATTGGTGTACGGTTCCCTCCTGACATCCATCCACACACCCACCGATCGATCAATCAATCAATCTTTGATTAATTCTTATTATTATTATTAATAATATTAATTATTATTACTATAGTATTATTATTGTATTTACTACCTCCGGCACGTAGCTGAACCTCCAGGGCAGGGAGGAGACTATCCGGCATTTGGAAGTGCTTCCGGGAAGTGTGTCTGATGTGTGTGGGTCTGTGTGTGTGTCTGTGTGTGTGTCTGTGTGTGGGTGTGTGTTTGGGTCTGTGTTTGAGTCTGTGTTTGGGTCTGTGTTTGGGTCTGTGTTTGGGTTTGTGTTTGGGTTTGTGTTTGGATTTATGTTTGGGTCTGTGTTTGGGTTTGTGTTTGGGTTTGTGTCTGGTGTCTGGTGTGGGCGTTATAAACAAGTGCCGCGTGCTGTCTGTGGAAAGATCTTTATTGGTGTACGGTTGCTGTAATGTTAAATGCAGTGATGGCCTTGCATTAATGCAATATTACACCACCCTGGGATGTGAAATGCATTAAAAAATCATTGCAATAATCATGCAAAACCTCTCAAATGTTAAATGCAATTGATGCATCGCATTAGGATAACTTTGCAGGCTGCTGCAATGTTAAATGCAGTGATGGCCTTGCATTAAAGTCACCTAGCTACCCCCAATGGATGTAATATGCATTAAATTAATTGCAATAATTTTGCAAAACCTCTCAAATGTTAAATGCAACAAATGCATCGCATTAGGGTGACTTTTCAGGCTGCTGCAATGTTAAATGCAGTGATCGCCTTGCATTAAAGAAATATTGCAACACCCTGCGATGTGAAATGCAATAATAATCCTGCAAAACCTCTCAAATGTTAAATGCGACTAATGCATCTTATTAGGATAACTTTGCAGGCTGCTGCATTGTTAAATGCAGCGCTGGCGTTGCATTAAAGCAATATTGCAACCCCCTGGGATGTTAAATGCAATAAAATTAATTGCAATAATTTTGCAAAACCTCTCAAATGTTAAATGCAATTAATGCAACGCATTAGAACAACTCTGCAGGCTCCTGCAATGTTAAATACAGCGCAGGCCTTGCATTAAAGCAAAATTGCAGCTGTTCTGGGGTATTAAACGCATTAAAATCATTGTAATAATCATGCAAAATCTCTCAAATGTTCAATGCAACTAATGCATCATATTATGATAACATTGCAGACTGCTGCAAAGTGAAATGCAGTGATGGCCTTGCATTAAAGAAATATTGCAGCCTCCTGGGATGTTTAATGCAATAAAATTAATTGCAATAATTATGCAAAACCACTCAAATGTTAAATGCAACTGATGCAACGCATTAAAATCTTTATTGGTGTACGGTTCCCTCCTGACATCCATCCACCCACCCACCGATCGATCAATCAATCAATCTTTGATTAATTCTTATTATTATTAATAATATTAATTATTATTACTATGGTATTATTATTGTATTTACTGCCCCCGGCACGTAGCTGAACCTCCAGGGCAGGGAGGAGACTATCCGGCATTTGGAAGTGCTTCCGGGAAGTGTGTCTGATGTGTGTGGGTCTGTGTGTGTGTCTGTGTGTGTGTCTGTGTGTGGGTGTGTGTTTGGGTCTGTGTTTGAGTCTGTGTTTGGGTCTGTGTTTGGGTCTGTGTTTGGGTTTGTGTTTGGGTCTGTGTTTGGGTTTGTGTTTGGGTTTGTGTTTGGATTTATGTTTGGGTCTGTGTTTGGGTTTGTGTTTGGGTTTGTGTCTGGTGTCTGGTGTGGGCGTTATAAACAAGTGCCGCGTGCTGTCTGTGGAAAGATCTTTATTGGTGTACGGTTGCTGTAATGTTAAATGCAGTGATGGCCTTGCATTAATGCAATATTACACCACCCTGGGATGTGAAATGCATTAAAAAATCATTGCAATAATCATGCAAAACCTCTCAAATGTTAAATGCAATTGATGCATCGCATTAGGATAACTTTGCAGGCTGCTGCAATGTTAAATGCAGTGATGGCCTTGCATTAAGGGCGGCACAGTAGCGCAGCGGTAGAGTTGCTGCTTTACAGCGAATGCAGCGCCGGAGACTCAGGTTCGATCCTGACTACGGGTGCTGCACTGTAAGGAGTTTGTACGTTCTCCCCGTGACCTGCGTGGGTTTTCTCCGAGATCTTCGGTTTCCTCCCACATTCCAAAGACGTACAGATATGTAAGTTAATTGGCTGGGTAAATGTAAAAATTGTCCCTAGTGGGTGTAGGATAGTGTTAATGTACGGGGATCGCTGGGCGGCACGGACTTGGAGGGCCGGAAAGGCCTGTTTCCGGCTGTATATATATGATATGATGATATGATTAAAGTCATCTAGCTACCCCCAATGGATGTAATATGCATTAAATTAATTGCAATAATTTTGCAAAACCTCTCAAATGTTAAATGCAACAAATGCATCGCATTAGGGTGACTTTTCAGGCTGCTGCAATGTTAAATGCAGTGATCGCCTTGCATTAAAGAAATATTGCAACACCCTGCCATGTGAAATGCAATAATAATCCTGCAAAACCTCTCAAATGTTAAACGCGACTAATGCATTGTATTAGGATAACTTTGCAGGCTGCTGCATTGTTAAATGCAGCGCTGGCGTTGCATTAAAGCAATATTGCAACCCCCTGGGATGTTAAATGCAATAAAATTAATTGCAATAATTTTGCAAAACCTATCAAATGTTAAATGCAATTAATGCAACGCATTAGAACAACTCTGCAGGCTCCTGCAATGTTAAATGCAGCGCAGGCCTTGCATTAAAGCAAAATTGCAGCTGTTCTGGGGTATTAAACGCATTAAAATCATTGTAATAATCATGCAAAATCTCTCAAATGTTCAATGCAACTAATGCATCGTATTATGATAACATTTCAGACTGCACAAAGTTAAATGCAGTGATGGCCTTGCATTAAAGAAATATTGCAGCCTCCTGGGATGTTTAATGCAATAAAATTAATTGCAATAATCATGCAAAACCACTCAAATGTTAAATGCAACTGACGCAACGCATTAAAATCTTTATTGGTGTACGGTTCCCTCCTGACATCCATCCACACACCCACCGATCGATCAATCAATCAATCTTTGATTAATTCTTATTATTATTATTAATAATATTAATTATTATTACTATAGTATTATTATTGTATTTACTACCCCCGGCACGTAGCTGAACCTCCAGGGCAGGGAGGAGACTATCCGGCATTTGGAAGTGCTTCCGGGAAGTGTGTCTGATGTGTGTGGGTCTGTGTGTGTGTCTGTGTGTGTGTCTGTGTGTGGGTGTGTGTTTGGGTTTGTGTTTGGGTTTGTGTTTGAGTCTGTGTTTGGGTCTGTGTTTGGGTCTGTGTTTGGGTCTGTGTTTGGGTTTGTGTTTGGGTTTGTGTTTGGATTTATGTTTGGGTCTGTGTTTGGGTTTGTGTTTGGGTTTGTGTCTGGTGTCTGGTGTGGGCGTTATAAACAAGTGCCGCGTGCTGTCTGTGGAAAGATCTTTATTGGTGTACGGTTGCTGTAATGTTAAATGCAGTGATGGCCTTGCATTAATGCAATATTACACCACCCTGGGATGTGAAATGCATTAAAAAATCATTGCAATAATCATGCAAAACCTCTCAAATGTTAAATGCAATTGATGCATCGCATTAGGATAACTTTGCAGGCTGCTGCAATGTTAAATGCAGTGATGGCCTTGCATTAAAGTCACCTAGCTACCCCAATGGATGTAATATGCATTAAATTAATTGCAATAATTTTGCAAAACCTCTCAAATGTTAAATGCAACAAATGCATCGCATTCGGATGACTTTTCAGGCTGCTGCAATGTTAAATGCAGTGATCGCCTTGCATTAAAGAAATATTGCAACACCCTGCGATGTGAAATGCAATAATAATCCTGCAAAACCTCTCAAATGTTAAATGCGACTAATGCATTGCATTAGGATGACTTTTCAGGCTGCTGCAATGTTAAATGCAGTGATCGCCTTGCATTAAAGAAATATTGCAAACCCCTGGGATGTTAAATGCAATAAAATTAATTGCAATAATTTTGCAAAACCTCTCAAATGTTAAATGCAATTAATGCAACGCATTAGAACAACTCTGCAGGCTCCTGCAATGTTAAATGCAGCGCAGGCCTTGCATTAAAGCAAAATTGCAGCTGTTCTGGGGTATTAAACGCATTAAAATCATTGTAATAATCATGCAAAATCTCTCAAATGTTCAATGCAACTAATGCATCGTATTATGATAACATTGCAGACTGCTGCAAAGTTCAATGCAGTGATGGCCTTGCATTAAAGAAATATTGCAGCCTCCTGGGATGTTTAATGCAATAAAATTAATTGCAATAATCATGCAAAACCACTCAAATGTTAAATGCAACTGATGCAACGCATTAAAATCTTTATTGGTGTACGGTTCCCTCCTGACATCCATCCACCCACCCACCGATCGATCAATCAATCAATCTTTGATTAATTCTTATTATTATTAATAATATTAATTATTATTACTATGGTATTATTATTGTATTTACTACCCCCGGCACGTAGCGGAACCTCCAGGGCAGGGAGGAGACTATCCGGCATGTGGAAGTGCTTCCGGGAAGTGTGTCTGATGTGTGTGGGTCTGTGTGTGTGTCTGTGTGTGTGTGGGTGTGTGTGTGGGTGTGTGTGTGTGTGTGGGTGTGTGTGTGGGTCTGTGTTTGGGTTTGTGTTTGGGTTTGTGTTTGGGTTTGTGTTTGTGTTTGGGTTTGTGTTTGGGTCTGTGTTTGGGTTTGTGTTTGGGTTTGTGTTTGGGTCTGTGTTTGGGTTTGTGTTTGGTTTTTGTGTTTGGGTCTGTGTTTGGGTTTGTGTTTGGGTCTGTGTTTGTTGTTGTGTTTGGGTCTCCCCCCTCTCCCCCCCTCTCTCTCTCTCCCCCAGCTCTCTCTGTCTCTCCCCCAGCTCTATCTCTCCCCCCTCTCTCTCTCCCCAGCTCTATCTCCCTCTCTCTCTCTCTCTCTCTCTCTCTCTCTCTCTCTCTCTCTCTCTCTCTCTCTCTCTCTCCCCTCTCTCTCTCCCCTCTCTCTCTTCCCTCCCTCCCTCCCTCCCTCCCTCCCTCCCTCCCTCCCTCCCTCCCTCCCTCCCTCCCTCCCTCTCCCTCTCTCTCTCTCTCTCTCTCTGTGTGTGCTTGTGTTACAGTTCTTGGCATTGTAATAAAAAACAGACGTCACCCTAATTGTGTGCGTGTGTGTGTTTGTGTGTGTGTGTGTGAGGTGACTGACTTACCCCAGTCTAGTAGACACACCGACACTCCAGCAGTTGTGACCAAACTTGCGATGGCCGTCTTTTATCTGCCTGCCTGCCTGCCTGCCACCCGCGCCAACCTGAAGGGCCCAAACACTTGTCTTACACTCAGCCCATAACAGATATTGATTAACCCCGTACATACATACATACTTATACGGAACAGGGATAAAGAATAAACAGGTGTCGTGCGTGTGTGTGCATAAACAAGTGCTGTCTGTGAAAAAATCGTTATTGGTGTACGGTTCCTCCTGCCACCCATCCACCCACCCACCGATCGATCAATCAATCAATCTTTGATTAATTCTTATTATTAACAATATTAATTATTATTACTATAGTATTATTATTGTATTTACTACCCCCGGCACGTAGCGGAACCTCCAGGGCAGGGAGGAGACTATCCGGCATGTGGAAGTGCTTCCGGAAGTGTGTCTGATGTGTGTGGGTCTGTGTGTGTGTCTGTGTGTGTGTGTTTCTGTGTGTGGGTGTGTGTTTGGGTCTGTGTTTGAGTCTGTGTTTGTGTTTGTGTTTGGGTCTGTGTTTGGGTCTGTGTTTGGGTTTGTGTTTGGGTTTGTGTCTGGTGTCTGGTGTGGGCGTTATAAACAAGTGCCGCGTGCTGTCTGTGGAAAGATCTTTATTGGTGTACGGTTGCTGTAATGTTAAATGCAGTGATGGCCTTGCATTAATGCAATATTACACCACCCTGGGATGTGAAATGCATTAAAAATCATTGCAATAATCATGCAAAACCTCTCAAATGTTAAATGCAATTGATGCATCGCATTAGGATAACTTTGCAGGCTGCTGCAATGTTAAATGCAGTGATGGCCTTGCATTAAAGTCACCTAGCTACCCCCAATGGATGTAATATGCATTAAATTAATTGCAATAATTTTGCAAAACCTCTCAAATGTTAAATGCAACAAATGCATCGCATTAGGATGACTTTTCAGGCTGCTGCAATGTTAAATGCAGTGATCGCCTTGCATTAAAGAAATATAGCTACACCCTGCGATGTGAAATGAAATAATAATCCTGCAAAACCTCTCAAATATTAAATGCGACTAATGCATCGTATTAGGATAACGTTGCAGGCTGCTGCATTGTTAAATGCAGCGCTGGCGTTGCATTAAAGCAATATTGCAACCCCCTGGGATGTTAAATGCAATAAAATTAATTGCAATAATTTTGCAAATCTCTCAAATGTTAAATGCAATTAATGCAACGCATTAGAACAACTTTGCAGGCTCCTGCAATGTTAAATGCAGCGCAGGCCTTGCATTAAAGCAAAATTGCAGCTGTTCTGGGGTATTAAACGCATTAAAATCATTGTAATAATCATGCAAAATCTCTCAAATGTTCAATGCAACTAATGCATCGTATTATGATAACATTGCAGACTGCTGCAAAGTTATATGCAGTGATGGCCTTGCATTAAAGAAATATTGCAGCCTCCTGGGATGTTTAATGCAATAAAATTAATTGCGATAATCATGCAAATCCACTCAAATGTTAAATGCAACTGATGCAATGCATTAAAATCTTTATTGGTGTACGGTTCCCTCCTGACATCCATCCACCCACCCACCGATCGATCAATCAGTCAATCTTTGATTAATTCTTATTATTATTAATAATATTAATTATTATTACTATAGTATTATTATTGTATTTACTACCCCCGGCACGTAGCGGAACCTCCAGGGCAGGGAGGAGACTATCCGGCATTTGGAAGTGCTTCCGGGAAGTGTGTCTGATGTGTGTGGGTCTGTGTGTGTCTGTGTGTGTGTGGGTGTGTGTGTGGGTGTGTGTGTGTGTGTGTGGGTTTGTGTGTGGGTTTGTGTTTGGGTCTGTGTTTGGGTTTGTGTTTGGGTCTGTGTTTGGGTCTGTGTTT
>NW_027602841.1:0-26846 GCF_053455715.1 Rhinoraja longicauda | reverse complement strand
TCTCAGCAGATCAGCCAGTCTCTGCAGAGAGAAGAATGGAGTTAACAATGCAAGTTGATGAGAACTAAAACAAGAAAACAAGTGTGTTTAGAACTACAGGGAGATGGAGCTGAGACAGGGTGATGAATATCCATTAAACATAGCTGATCTGTATAGAGGTGTTTTTTTAAAAAAGGGAGATGAACAAAGGTGGTGGACAACAACAAAGCTGGAACTGTGAGAAGCAGAATGTAGTAGTTTATGGAAAACTGCTCAGTGATGACCATTTACCTCCAGACCTTGAGCCAACAGAAGTCAAAGAGATTAACTCTAGAGGTTAAATGTAAGTGACTGCTCAACTCATCAAGGTGGCTATTGACCAAGCGAGGCATCAAGGAGACCTGGTAAAACTCATGAATGGACATCGTAGAAAACACTAATGATTGGATTCATACAATACACCCAGGAAGATGGTTGCACTTGTTGGAAGTCAGACGTCCCAGCCCCAGGACATCATTGCAGGAGTTTCCCAGAGCAGTGTCTTGGCCCAAACATCTTCAGCTGCTTCATCAATGACTTTCTACCCATTAGGTTCAGAAGTGAGAATACTCGCAGATGATGGCATATTTTTCAAATAACTTTCAATTTCCCCCCAAAATGAAGCAGTCGACCTTTCTATGTTGCACGATCTAGACAATATTCAGGCATGAGTTGATCAGTGGTAAGTAACATTCACAGTGCACAAGTATCAAACAATGGTCATCTTCAGAGCTAAAATGCCACCTTCAATCTTGTGTCAGTCCTGTCAATCCTGGGTGTGCCTATGCCAATGGTTACTGTGGCAGGCTTAAAGACTGGCTTTCCTGACAGTGATGCCATGGAAAGTATCTGGCCCGGATGGAGACCCCACTTTTGTCCATAGGACCAGTGTGGACCAGCTGGCAGAGATGTTCACAGACTTCTTTAACTGTTCACTACTCCATTTGAGGTCCCAATCTGCTTTAAGTAGACACCATCATCAGTCTGGTGCCAAAGAAAAGTAAGGTAACGTGCCTTACTACCGCCAATGCCGCAAACATCCACCATCATTCCACTCTACTTTAGCACACCTGAAAATAATCAACCTAAACCTAAAACTTCTGTTCTGATGATATGAGCATGTTTAGTGTTATGGACTGGAATGGATGTTTCATCATGAATATCCTCTTACATCATTATTACATTTTGTAGAACTCCAGATGTCAGTTGATATATCAGTAACTTCAATTTATGAGTTTTGACTGCTTGGGAAAGCGATGTAAAGGAAAAAAATCCAGTTACTGATGACTGAAAATTTTAAAAACCATTGGGATTGCTGAGCTTTTCTGTATAACAATGTACCTCTGTCATGGCTGACCACACTTGTCTCTGAACTTTTGTTCCATTTATTTTCTCTTTCTCACTGCTCCCATTTCCCATTGAATAGATGACCTTTGCAACTTACTCCCACAGCAAGTTGGGCCAAAGGGCCTGCTTCAACACTGTATGACTCTATGAGTAATGTAGGCTTCACATTGTCCTAGCCATTCCTCTCCCACCTTCTCTGCAACTTGAAACCGCAATGTTTCTCCCTTTCCTAGTTCTGATGGAGGGTTTAAACATATACGTCAACTCCACTTCTCCTTCCACAGATGCCATCTGACCTGCTGAGTGACCTTTTGCTTATTTTTCCCCATTATAACTAAAGATAAATACAGGTAACAGTCGGAAGAGACACTTCGCAATGAATAAAACTAACAAAATAATTTTGACAAAACACCAGGAAATCATACCAGCAGTGCTCTAGCCTCAAGGAATCAGTTTGATTATTTCCAGGAGGAGGAAACTGCTTGTTAAACTTGCCGTAGGTTAGGTTGGAACATTGGATAAAACAGAATGGGGCAGGAACAGGCCCCTCTGCTTACTATGTTTGCAGCAACCATGATGCCAAACTAAAACAATCCCGCATGCCTGCAAATGGTCACTGTCCCTCACATGTCTGTGTAAATGCATCCTAAATATTGCTGTAACATCTGATTCAAGCTTCTTCCTTTGCAGCATTTTCTAGGCCCCAGGCATTCCATATTTTTTTTTAATTGTCTTGCAAATCTTTTTTAAACTTTCCCCCACTTAGCTTAAAACTATTGCATTTGGCATTTGACATTTCCACCCTGAGAAAAAGACTGACTGTCTACCCTATTTATGCCTCTCATAATTATACGTACTGTCAAGTCGCTCCTCAGCCTCTGACACTCCAGGGAAAATATTCTAAGTTTGTGAAACGTCTCCTTATAGCTTCCTATTCCTAATGCACTTCAATCCAGGCAGTATCCTGGTGAACCTCAGCTGCATCCTCTCTAAAATCCCCAAATCCTTCCTATCGGGTGATACCCAGAACTGCATTCAATACTCCAAATGAGGCCTAGTTTATTTTCACGTGCACTGAGGTACAATGAAAAGCTATTGTGTACCAGTCAGCGAAAAAACAATACATGATTACAATCGAGCCATCCACAGTGTACAGATACATGATAAGGGAATAACGCTTAGTGCGAGGTAAAGCCAGTTAAGTCCGATCAAAGATAGTCTGAGGGCCACCAATGAATAGTTCAGGACTGCTCTCCAGTTGTTGTAGGATGATTCAGTTGCCTGATAACAGCTGGGAAGAAACTGTCCCTGAATCTCCCGATGGGGGAGAGGAGAAGACGGAGTGGCCAGGGTGCGACTCCTCCTTGATTATGCTGCTGGCCTTGCCGAGGCAGCATGAGATATAAATGGAATCAATGGAAGGGAGGGTGGTTTGGGCTGAGTCCACAATTCGCTGCAAATTCTTGCAGTCTCGGATGGGGCTGTTCCCAAACCAAGCTGTGATGCATCCCGTTTTATTATTAATGCTCCAAATGATGAAGGCATCATTCAAAATACTCATTTCAAAATACTCTGCAAGCTATATGGAAAATCATTTTACAAAAATAACCTTATGAATGAACAAATGACTTCCAAAATGGCACATTACTCAATAAATAACATGTTTTGCTGGTTGTAATTGTAATAGATCCTTTTTCTACATTGCCGTTTTGAAACTCAGGACACGGGAGAGAATTTCCAGCCAAACATCCTTTAATTATTACTAAAAAATACTCTTTCGCCACTGAAACAATATATCCAAATTCATACCACAGGGCACAGATCATTCTTAAAAATGTATATATGCACAATTTATATACTATGGTGCCTTTACTGAAAAGTACAATAAATATCTATATATTAGTTTTTGGCAATTGCCAATTAAAGTGGAACTCAATATTTTACAAATAATTATTAACAAAATACATGAGTTAACAGTTATAACTCCAGCCAAGTATAAATGTATTTATTTTCTATTCCTCTTAACTCATGTCTTGATCCAATTGGACCCCAGTGGTTTCTTGATTAGCACGGGTGTCAGAGGTTATGGGGAGAAGGCAGGAGAATGGGGTTAGGAGGGAGAGATAGATCAGCCATGATTGAATAGTGGAGTAGACTTGATGGGCCGAATGGCTTAATTCTCCACCTATCCCTTATGACCCATGGTTGCAGGTGCATGGTTCTGGTCCACAATTACAGTAGATAACTCTACCGATCTACACAGATGAGCCAAAACATTATGACCACTGACAGGTGAAGTGAATAACATTGATTATCTTGTTACAATGGCACCTGTCAAGGGGTGGGATATATTAGGCAGCAAGTGAACAGTCAGTTCTTGAAGTTGATGTGTTGGATGCAGGAGAAATGGGCAGGAGTAAAGACCCGAGTAAAGACCCGAGTAAAGACCCGAGTAAAGACCCGAGTAAAGACCCGAGTAAAGACCCGAGTAAAGACCCGAGTAAAGACCCGAGTAAAGACCCGAGCGACTTTGACAAGAGCCAAATTGTTATGGCCAGACGACTGGGTCAGAGCATCTCTGAAATGGCAAGGCTTATGGGTACTTCCGGTCAGCAGTGGTGAGTACCTACCAACAGTGGTCCGAGAAGGGACAAACCACAAACCGGCCAAAGGGCTATCCCGTCTGGTCCGAACTGACAGAAGGTCCACAGAAAATTTTAATAGTGGTCACGGGAGGAATGTGTCACAATACACAGTGCATCACACCCTGCTGTGTATGGGGCTGCGTAGCCGCAGACCAGTCAGAGTGCCCATGATGATCCCTGTCCATCGTTGAAAGCACCGCCATTGGGCACGCGAGCATTGGAACTGGACCTTGGAGCAGTGGAAGAAGGCCGCCTGGTCCGATGAGTCCCGTCTTCTTTTAGATCACGTGGATGGTTGTGTACGTGTGCACCGTTTACCTGGGGAAGTGATTGCACCAGAATGCACAGTGGGAAGACGACAAGCCGATGGAGGGAGTGTGATGCTCTGGGCAATGTTCTGCTGGGAAACCCTGGGTCCGGCCATTCGTGTGGATATCAATTTGACACATGTCACCTACCTAAGCATTGTTGCAGACCAGGTACGCTCCTTCATGGTAATGGTATTCCCTGATGACAGTGGCCTCTTTCAGCAGGATAATGCGCCCTGCCACACTGCACACATTGTTCGGGAATGGTTTGAGGAACGTGTTGCCCTGCCCTCCAAATTCTCCAGATCTCAATCCAATTGAGCATCTGTGGGATGTGTGGATTGACAAGTCCGATCCACGGCGGCTCCACCTCACAACTTACAGGACTTGAAGGATCTGCTGCTAATGTTTTGGTGCCACATACCACAGGACACCTTCAAGGGTCTTGTAGAATCCATGCCTTGGCGGGTCGATGCTGTTTTGGCAGCACACGGAGGACCAACCGCATATTAGGCAGGTGGTCACAATGTTTGGCTCATCAGTGCATTTCCATTGGCAATTCCGTGGTGCATCTTTACTAAACTCTGCACAATCCATCCTGTAAAAATCTGCTTACCACAAGTTTATTTTGCCTGCAGTTATTCACAGTGCATAACACATCTACTGGAGAAATTCTCTATGTCAGGCAGCACTTGTGGAGGGAAATGTACATTGATATTCCAGGTCAGGGCACTTCATCTGGATTTTGCATGTGATGGTTGGCTCAATGAGTTTTCTTGAGTGTTTTTTTTATGTTGTTGTTCCAGTTTGCAGCATCTGCAATGTCTTGTGTGTCCATTCACAGTGCACAATTTGCCCAGTGATGGATTGGTTTGTGGCAGTTCTTTGCTCTCAGATTTCAGCATGCAATGTACTCTATCTGATGGCAATCAACACACCCTATTCAGCAGATGTTGGTGCTAATAAATTTACCAGTGTTCTGTAGATATTCAATCATGCCACTAGTTGTTACATTACCTTTTACACTCTCCCCCCTCCCCCCCCCCCCGCCCCCGGTGGCCATGTTGTTCTATCATCTACAATCAAGCATGTATTTGATGTCAGGAATACCGCCGCTCATTCCACCTGCAGAGCAAATGGCATTCATACTTTCTCAGCACATCTAATGCCTGTCATCATCAGACTGTTTGGAAAAGCCCATTGTCTTTTCTCTTGCACTTGAAAACTTGTCTTGCCACTTCCTCAGCAGCTAGATCGCAAATTTATCACCTATATTGCATTCATGGATCTTCTGTGCAATGCTGCTTATTAGGGCAACTAACCAAACAACATTTACACATGTCCAAAGAAACCCACTGGCAAAGTTTGTACTTTAATATATCCAAAGTCATGAATGGATAGAAAATTGGCTTCATGGAAGGAAGCAGAGGGTGATGGTGGAAGATTGCTTCTCGGACTGGAGGCCTGTGACTAGTGGTGTGTTTCAGGGTTCGGTGCTGGGCCCGTTACTGTTTGTCATCTATATCAATGATTTGGATGAGAACATATATGGCAAGATTAGTAAGTTTTCAGATGATACAAAAGTGAGTGGTTTTGCAGATAGTGAGATGGTTGTGAAAATTGCAGCAGGCCAATCGATTGGCCAAGTAGGCTGAGGAACGGTTGACGGAATTTAATGCAGAAAAATAGGAGGTTTTGCATATTGGGATGTCTAACATGGGCAGAACCTGCACAGTGAATGGTAGGGCTCTGGGTAGTGTTGTAGAGCAGATGGATCTAGGACTGCAGGTGCATAGTTCCCTGAAGGTGGAGTCGCTGGTAGATTGGGTGGTCATAAAGGCTTTTGGCACATTGGCCTTCATCAGCCAGAGTATTGAGTATAGAAGTTGGGAGGTCATGTTGCAATTGGGAAAGATATTGGTGAGGCTGCATTTAGAGTATTGTGTTCAGTTCCGGGCACCATTTTATAGGAAATATATTGTCAAGCTGGAAAGGGTACAGAGAAGATTTACGAAGATGTTGCCAGGACTAGAGGGTAAAATGAGGCAGTTGAGGCAGGGACTATCCCAATGTTTAAGAAACAGTTAGACAGGTACATGGATAGGACAGGTTTGGAGGGATATGGGTCAAACTCGGCCAGGTGGTACTAGTGTAGCTGGGACATGTTGGCCGGTGTGGGCAAGTTGGGCCGAAGGGCCTATTTCCACACTGTATCACTCTATGACTCTATGCTAATGATTTTTCTAACAACTTTCATTGTCCTAGATTATATTTTCTAACTTCATTTTCCGACATCTTGACGTTGCTGGCAAAGACAAAGCTTCTTGCTTATCCAGGCCATCCAGCACCTTTAATTGCTGCCATCCTTATGACATTAGGGAAGGAGCTTCATGACCTAGATCCAATGACCACAGAGGAATGATAATCCCTTTCCAGTATGACTAAGGTAATTTGCAAATGGCAGTGTTCCCATCAGCATGTTATCCTTGCCCTACGTGGCAGTGGATGTTCCAGGTATGGGAGATGTTGGCTCGTGAGTGGAGTAATAGTGGTGCATTTGAGGATAGCAACATTGTGTGCTGCTGGTGAAAGGTGCAAATATGTAGGGCGTTGGATGAGGTGCTGATCAGGCAGCCTGTATTGTCTGGGATTGTGCCTAATCCAGGCAAGTGGAGGGAATTCCATCACATTCCTGTTGATGGTGGAAAGACCTCTGGGTGCCAGAAGGCAAGTCACTCACCACAATTCCCACATCACACACCAGGATGTCCCAAGGGATTATAATGGAGGAATCCAGCACCTTGTCAGGTGTGATTCTTTGAGTATGACTTTGTCAGTCTTTTGTTCGTTTACTCTTGGGAGATATTTCACCCAATTTAGTTTAGTTTAGAGATAGTGCGGAAACAGGCCCTTCGGCCCACAGAGCTCGCGCCGACCAGTGATCCCCGCACACTAACACTACCCTACACACACCAGGGACAATTTTACATTTATACCAAGCCAATTAACCAACAAACCTGTGCGTCTTTGGAGTGTGGGAGGAAACCGAAGACCTCGGAGAAAACCCATGCGGTCACAGAGGGAACGTACAAACTCCGAGCAGACAACACCCGTAATCAGGATCGAACCCGGGACTCTGGCACGGCAAGCGCTGTCAGGCAGCAACACTACCGCTGCACCTCTGTGCCGCCCAATCCCCAAACCGGCACTTGCAAGTTTTAAACTTCCTTTTATAAAACTAGTTAAGCCCATGAGGAAAAAGACATTCTTTACCAATGAAGGTAGATTGCCAGGTTTTCTTTTCCAGTTACAATGCAGTATTTATGATACATCTTAGTGGTTTAGTTTCAGAGGGCATTTAATAGCATGCTCTATTGATTGTTCTGGAATCACATATAACCCAGATTGAGCAAAGAGAGCAATTTCCTCTCCTGAAAGATACAATCAGTAGTTTGGTCATTATTAATAACAATTGTGGTTATTGGTTGCATTTAAATTCCACTGCTGCTATCTATGGATTTTCAATGCAGGTCTCTAGATTAATGTCCATATGTCTGGTTTATTAATATAAATAACAATCTCAGAGTAGCATTTGTAGAGAGAGAGAAAACATTAATGTTTTAGGTCAATAACATTTCATCTGATCGGGAAGGGTGAGAAATCAAAAATATTTTAAGCTCAAAGGAAGAGGCAAAAGGAATGTCTCTGGATTACTCAGCTAATGACAAAAAGTGAAATCTGAAAAATTAAACCATTTATTTTTACTAATCAGTTAAGGTGTGTGACTGAATGGGGAACAGTAGCTTCCACTTTTCACACCAGTTTAAACATCACTCATTTTAATTCAATTGCTGAGAAGATAAGAGCAAATTATTGTTCTATCCACAAAACACTAACAATGAACTCTCACTTAAATTCTTCCCGGAGTGAAGACTGACATTCATTTTGGGAAATGCCCCTTTAGTCATTAGCCCAACATTAATGGCCAACATTGTTCAGTCCCTGGATGCCATTTGCGGTAATTTCTCTTGTGGGCAGGAACCACTACTCTTCAGCTAATGAACAGGACAAGTGGGTAGACGGTAGACTACATAGTCTGCCGACGTTTCGGTCAGACTATGTCGCTGCATCATTTGAGGGATCCAGCAAACATATCTCAGAAGGAATTCTCATTTATATTATATGTATATTATAATTTCCTTATGCATCCATCTCAAGGCTGCACACTTGTATTGAATTGATTGATTGATTGAAAGGCACAGCAAGGAAACAGCACCGAATCTACACCAACCATTCATTGATCACCTATTCACACAGGTTCTATGTTATCCCACTTCTGCATCCACTCCCACACACTATGGACAATTTACAGAAGCCGATTAACCTACAAAGCCGCACGTCTTTTGGGATGTGGGAGGAAACGGGAGCACCCAGAGGAGACCTAGGTGGTCACGGAAGAATATGCAAACTGCACACAGCCATTATCCGAGAAGAGGATTGAAGTCAGGTCTCTGGTGCTGCAAGAAACAGCTCTACCAGCTGCACCAACGTGCCACCCGTTTATAGGAGACTTTCAGTATCTGCAGCAATTGATCAATAGCCAAATTAGCTTAATTTTGAGATCTCTGCATCAGGACTTGATGGACAAAGTAATACTTTTTCCGAATAGTATTCCTGATCATGTGATGTATAATCCTTAGTCTGTGATTTAATCCAAGTTAATCCAAGCTGCTGATAATAACACTAATCAGTTTCAATGTCCTGTGTAGGTTGTGGATAAAAACAGCCAAGGCACCTTGGTGTCAGCTGCTATTCATTATCCCCTCACAGAAAATGCAGGCAGCAGGTGAGGAGTGCAACTCTGTTTATATTGTTGACAGAAGGCTTCTAACTTCATAGGTAAAAGGATGTTTTTTTGTAATTTTCCCCCAGGCTTCTTTATCAAAGTAGCTTCTTTATCAAAGTAGCAAAGAAAGCTGAGAGAGAATGAGTCAAAGGTAGATACAAAATGCTGGAGTAACTCAGCGGGTTAGGCAGCATCTCGGGAGAGAAGGAATGGGTGACGTCAAATATATATCCAGTTTTTGATCTTTTTACACTACCAAATTCATTTTATTTAATGGGTGACTATCTAATGTGATACTATTTTGACAGAAAGAGGGATTGTTGGGATTATTTGAAGTTGGATAATTCATATAATTGGGTTGTAAGCTTATCGATTGGTACATCATGACATATGGCTGTATATTATCTTACTATTGTTCACACAATCACATTGGAATAGGTCTTATCTAAAGTAAAACAGTCAAGACTGAAGACATTTGTGCCGCTGAAATTGGACCTGGAAGTTCAAAGGCATAAAGCCCTTTCCCTTAGGTTTACCCACAGCCAGTGGTGGCGGTAGTTTAGTTTAGTTTAGAGACACAGTGCGGAAACAGACCCTTCAGCCCACCGAGTCATCACCCTCGTATACTAACACTATCCTACATACAGGGACCAATTAGATTTTTTTTCCAAAGCGAATAAACTTACAAACCTGTACGTGTGGGAGGAAACCAGAGCACCCGGAGAAAGTTCACGCGGTCACAGGGAGAATGTACAAACTCCGTGCGGACAGTACCCGTGATCAGGATCGAGCCCGGGTCTCTAGCGCTGTAAAGCAGCAACTCTACCACTGCGCCACAGTGCCGCCCGAAGTATGATGTACTTGTCCTAAGTATGATGTACTGCGCCACCATGCCGCCCTGTGCTCTACCTGCACAATTTATTTACATTGACCTTGTAACCAAATAGTTCCTTAAGGACTACCAATGGAGCATGAATTCCAACAAACTGGTTGCAAGATCTCTCTTGAACACTGTTAAGCTGTGAATTTATAACCACAATTTGGACATGTTTACACTTTTGCAGTTATTCAGTAAACTGCATTATTTTTAACTCGTACTTCAACTTATAAACTGTCTCTCAATTTTGTTACTTTCTCCATACATCTGCCAAAGCTACACAGCAAGTTTATAGGTACACAGCAAATAAATCTCTTTAGACTAACTGGCAGATTTTTTTAAAGTAAAATCATTAATATTCAAGGCTTGTTATGAGATTTGCATAAACACCGTAAAAACTGTGCAATTGAGCCTCTGCTAAAAACACAAAGTGAAGAACAGAAGTGCATTTTAAATTGCATTAAAATAAACTGAAATTCAATACAACAGATGCACGTCCACACCTTCTGGAACAGAATATCTATTTACTAATCTTATTCATCAAGCAGAGTTTCTTCACAATCTCTGACAAGCTCAGAATGTGTCATCAGTTTTGGTTTTCTCTTTCTAGTCAATCCAAGCACTCCAAAAGCTTAAACGGCAGCTCACTTCTCCGAACATTGTAGCTAGCCTTGAATCATACATCGATTAGCCACGCTGTTGGTCGGGACATCCTACTCCAGCTGTTCCTTTCTTATTCAGAAAGAAAAAAAAAATCTGCTTACTGAATCAGGACCTCTTTTCTACATGTTTTTTTTCTTTTTACCTGCTTGTTTTCTGCAGATCGTAAAGCCATTCTTGTGGTCTGAAATTACTCTGCCCCACATAGCGAAGAGTTAAGTACGAGACCAAAAGTACTCCAGAATTGACCATAAAAGTACCAGATCCAGTTGCTTCCACTTCTTGAGAAAACTATCCTACTGGAGGCCCATTTTGTTGAGCTGACCATAGACGCGACTCCCGAGAGTGAAGCAAAACGATTTTGGTTTCCTGCTGTTGTAATCCTGAGGATATCATGCAGCCCCCAAGCTGCGGCGACACACTGATATAGGCAGCTTTTACCGTGAGGATGTGATCTCACTCTGAGCTGCACTCTGCTCACTGGCAAATTCAATAGAACCAAATCTCCTCCCACAAATCTCTGGTCTGCCACTTATTAGCTGAGCCCGTAAACCTTCACAGGCTGCCAGGAGGAGAACGAAAGAGAGAGAGAGAGAGCGAGCAAAAAAAATAAATCAATCAGCCCAAGAAGATTTAGAAGTTTTTTTCTCCCCACACATGGTTTCCAGTTTTACAGTGCAGGCCTCGTTGCACTGCGAGCATTTAAATGCAGTTGATTAAATGCAATACGTGGCTCCTAGTAGGGATTGTTTCTTCATTACGCTCGTCTGTGTCCTAAGGTCCACCCCCTAGGCAGTCCTTGTTGTCGTGCATCTGCTCCATAACACATCCTGTTAATTTCTCTTCAGTCAGTTGATATCACCCTGAGCTCCAGTGGAAAGAACACACATTACCGAGGTCCCTCAGAACTATTATGGTTTGCCATATGGCTCCAGTTTATATGAATTACTCAGATGAATGCTTCACTTTCTCTGCTCCAGAACTGAACCACTTTCTGCAAAGAAATATAGCACCGTAATTCCAATTTCAGAGTATTGGCTTTTGAATATTGCAGTATTTAAAAAAAATATTTATGTACCAATCTAATTTGGACATTTCAAAAATAACCTGATTTTCCCAACTGATCAAGGTTTTCACATCATTATCCTTCATCTGTCAATTTCATTCCATTTTGCCTATAGTACTCTTGGATTATATTCTCCATCAATAACCATTACCAAAGCAAGCTTGGGGCAAGGGAATACTAGATCACAGTTTATTTTAGTTTTCTTTTGCCGTTGGTTTATTTCCCTATTGTTGGGATGAAGGCCTGTAATTAGGTTAATTGCTTGAATAAGATAAAGACCAAAGGGAAATGTTTAACCCAAGTCATTAGAGGAATGAAAAGCAACTGGAAAATTAACGGGTAAAACGGCAGACTACCAATAACAGTTTCTGAGATATAAAACATTACCTCTCGTATTCAACCATTCGAGATGGCAGTGCAAGAGACAGAGGGCCATGCTCATGGGTAGCTGGGCTGCCACCAGAATTCACCAGAATTGTCCCTAGGGTGTGAAGGATAGTGTTAATGTGCAGGGATCACTGGTCGACGCAAACTCGGCTGGCTGAAGGGCCTCTTTCCTTGCTGTGTCTCTAAACTAAACTCCTGAGATCAACAGGTTTGCACAATCCTTTCCTCAAGGTCAAGTTAACCTGGACAGCCACAAATACAACAACTTGTATAACTGTGTCGGAACTGTAGATGATGGTTTAAATCGAAGATAGGCACAAAATGCTGGAGTTACTCAGCGGGACAGGCAGCATCTCTGGAGAGAAGGAATAGGTGACCTTTCGGGACGAGACCCTTCTTCAGACTCAATAACTGTATAACTGTAGCAGCTTTGGCATCCCAACGTACTTCACAGAAGTATTTTCAAACTAAATTTGTCATGTAAGAACATATTAAGGAAGGTGACAAAGGGCTGAAAGATGGCACCTGAAAAGTCTATCAAGAATATTTCATGGCAAGAATGTGGAGAGTAAGTGAGGGTTAGGGAAAGAATTCCAGACCTTACGTTCTCAGGTGCTCCTTTCTTATTCAACAAATGAATGAAAGTGCCTTTAGCAATGCTGGAATGAAAATAACACCAAAAAAGATTTCAGAAGAGAAGAATTAGTTGAGAGCAGAAATCTCAGAGGGTTGCCGAGTCGGGGAAGTTTATGGCCATAGGGGGCAGGGTAAGCTGGAGAACACCTGGAACATATCAGTAAAAATTACCCAATTTTATGTTAAGTATAAGCAGTACACATAACCAAAAAAGTGTCAGCAGAACTAGAGAAGCATATTCTCAATCTACTCAGAATAAACCTAACTTGCTAGACCACATTTTATTTTAGCTTTCTTTTGCCCTCAGCTTCTTTCCCTTTTGTTGGGATGAGGCTTGTAATTGAGTATGGTGAAGAGATAGAGAGAAGTGTCCAACTAAAATATCACAGGAATTAAAAAGCAACTGAAAAAGCTAACAGGTAAAACAACATGTTCATCACAATTACTTAGATATAAAATGTGACCTCTCATATTCAACCATTTTTTGATAACGGTGTGCGAAACAAGTTATGACTAGTTATGATTCAACCGTTAGAATGCTTACCTTCCAAGAAAAGGTTACGAGAGCAAGTCCCACTCCAGAAACTTCTAAATAAAAGTGTTTGAAACTTCAGAACTGTTCTGAGGGAATGTTTTACGGTCAGTCTTTCAAATGGATCATTAAACCGAGTTTCAGAAATTCTCTTAATTGGACAGAAAAGATCTCAAAGCACTACCTTGAAGAGGCAGGAAGATTTCCCAGTGCCTTAATCAATTGCGAACCTTCAAAAAACACCACCAGAAACAGATTATGTGCACACTATTACTTAGTTTAGTTTAGAGATGGAGCATGGAAACAGGCCCTACGACCCATCACGTTCACACCAATCATTGATCACTGGTTAACACTAGTTATGTTATCCCACTTTCTCAACCGCTTCCTAAACACTAGGGGCAATTTACAAAAGGCAATCAACCTACAGAAAGTGGGATTGGGATGTGGGAAGAAACCAGGGGAAACCCGTCCATCAAAGGAAGAACATGCCAACTCCGCACAGACAATACCTGAGAGCAGGTTTGAACCTTGGTCCCTGGTGCTGTAAGGCAGCAGCTGTGCCACCCCTAAATTCGTTGCATGTATTTTGTATTCAACCAGAATGTCACACTTCCAAAGTATTTGGACAGGTCCATGGCTAGGAATGGTTTAGAGCGATAAGGGCCAAACACGCTTCTCTTGGGCTGTCAAAGAAAAAAAGTAATGAGATTGAAGAAAAATCAACATTTTTCAGTAAAGGAAATTATGTCAAAGGACTGGAAGGTGATGAATCTATAAAAAAACAAAGGGAAATGGTTTACCCATCTAATTATAAATCCATTAATGTAGAGTTGATGATTAAAAAAAACTGATTAATGAAGAAAGGTAGAGGCTAATGAGGGAAGCAGACTTATAAAGGTCATTCTATAATTGAGTAATGAGTAGATTGCTGATCGCGTACAAGTAATAGCGATTGCAATAAAAGTGCCACGTTTAGCCCTTGAGAGAATGCCTGATAAAGTGCTGTGTAAGAAGCATGTGAGTTTCAGACACGTGGGTGGAACTTTATCCTCAGCAATCTTCATTAAGCTGCAACGAAATCACAACTGTTCATTATGCAGCACTTCTGAAACCTGGTCCAGAATTGCAGTTTAACAGCATAATAAAATTCACAGCCATGCCCATAATGCATGAGATTCATACGTGACGAGGAAAGTTCTCAACCTGCAGGTTTTAAAGATAATCTGGTAGTCCGCTGGTGCAAAGGGAGGAGCAGCTGAAGATTACAACATAGAGAAAGCAACTGCTAATTAGTTCTTCCCCTAGAGTTACAAAATGTCAGATAATGTTCCCAGGGCTAATGCTGTCTGTACACAAACGTTACTTAGATATGAGCAGGAGTTAATATCAAGTTGCCTGGACAATGCCAGTGTGTCAGACATTCTGAAAAAGAGTAAGATTTCCGAGGATAAGCAAACAGTGGCCAAACAACATAGTTCAATACCTGTTTACAGTTTATCCCCATGTTACCCATGTTTTACACTTTGAGGCACCCCCTCACCCAGCCAGCCTGCAGCTTTACCAGCTTTCTGTTGTCTCCTTTTCAGTTCTGTCAAAGGGTGTCCAAACTGAAATTTTGACTTTGTATTTCTTCCCACAGATGCAGCCTGATCTACAGACTATTTTCAGAATTTTTAAATTCTTTTTGTTTTAGATTATCAGCAACTGCAGTTTTCCCCTTAATTTTCACATAACTCAATATCAATTAGTGTGAAGTGATAGAATTTATAAAGGAAAACAAGATTTGGAGACATTTGCTCGGCAGTAAAGCTTTAGTACAGGAACATAGCTCACCAGAAGCATGCAGAAAAGTATTTATAGCATTGTTTCGTTTCATTTCATTTTTACATCCCTAGTATTTGCTTTATTAAAAATAGGATTAAATTACAAGGAACAATCTGGGGTTTGCATAAAGGACACTAAATGCAAGGAAGTATGGACACGCTGATACAAGATATTAAAAGATTACGTTTGACACTTCAAGCAAGTGCTGAAGTAGTTTCTAGTTGAGACAGACACAAAATGCTTCAAATTATAGTTATTTTGCAGAATTCAGAATGAATGAATTCCTGATTCGTTATAATTATCCAGATTGATGAGCAATCATTTTCCCTAAAGTTCTCTTGGATTTTATCCAGCTATTAAAAACTGCAGATGCTGCAATCTGGAGCAAAACAAAATCGCTGGATGGACTCAAAAGGTCAGGAAGCATCTGTGGAAATAAATGTTTTATTTAGTTTGTAAATGCAGCATTGGAACAGGCCCTTTTGCTGACCTAGTTCATCCCAAGCATCCACACCAGTTCTATGTTATCCCACTTTCGTATTCACTCCCTACAATTTCGGGACAATTTACAGAGGTTAATTTGCCTACCAACTGCACAACTTTGGTACATGGGAAGAAACCCACATGGTCACAGGGAGAACATGCACAGGGTTCAAACCTGTGTCTCCGAGAGGCAGCAGCTTTACCAGCTATGAGGCAGCAGCTCTACCAGATGCGCCACTGTGCCACCCTTGATGGACAGGCACGTTTTCGATTGGGACCCTTTTACCTGACTTATTATCTCCCTAAGCAGCTTCTAAGCAGTGTGTACACAAGGTGTAGCAGTCTTTACCTCTCCAACAGTGTACTTTAAGCTTGCATCTCAGTAAGAATATCGGAACCGAGCCAAATGTAAATTTAGTTTTAGGACATCAAGTTTAATACTCACTGAAAATGGGTTTGAGGATTACGGCCTGCCATTATTCTACAACTGTTCATTCTAATTCAGACAAACATGGATGAATTTAAGGTATTTGTAACTTTCTCAAGGGTAAATTCTCCCATTAACTTTAATGACATTTTCTGATAAACATCTTGTGTAAGATTCCAACCTGCAAAGGCACTCCTGGGCTTTGTATCAGCTCAGTAAATGGCTGCATGTTGTGAAGTGATATCAAATTTGTTCACAGATTGATTCTTGGGCATAGAGTCGTGGCAATGGAGAGTGGACTTCTCACAGATGCGAGTTGGTTGTGAATGATTATTAAAACCGTCATGGGAGGTATTATTTTTATGTTTAATCTATATTTTAATTCTGGGGTCTTTACACGACAGTGTTCCGTTAGTTTTAGTTTAAATTAGAGATACAGCATGGAAACAGGCCCTTCAGCCCACTGAGTTTGTGCTGACCAGTGATCACCTATATACGAGTTCTATCCTGTAAACTAAGGACAATTTATAGAAGCTGATTAACCTACAAGTCTGAACGTCCTTGGAATTTGGCAGGAAACTGGAGCACCCGGAGAAAACCCATGCAGTCACAGAGAGAATGTGCAAACTCCGTACAGTCAGCACCCTAGGTCAGGCTCCAACCTGGGTCTCTGGCGCTGGGAGGCAGCAGCTCTACCACTGTGCCACTCTGCTAGTGGTCTGCATTCTGCCCAAAATGGTGAACTAGTGGACGGCCAAGAAACAACATCTGGTTCCCTCAGAAGCTGCCGACCAGCACCCACAACTGTCATAACAGCTGGGCAGGAATTGCCCCTGAATCTGGAGGTATGTGTTTTCAAACCTCTGCAGCTCTTGCCTGATGGAGAGGGTAGTAGAGAGAATAATTGTGGCGATGTGTGTTGGAAGGAACTGCAGATGCTGGTTTACACCGAATGGACACAAAATGCTGGAGTAACTCAGCGGGACAGGCAGCATCTCTGGATAGAAGGAATGAGTGACGTTTCGGGTCGAGACTCTTCTTCTGACTGAGAATTAGGGGCGAGGGAGACACAGAGATATGGAAATGTAAGGTGTGAACACACCAAAGAGGTTGCTGATCAAGGAAAATGTAGAATAGATCGTTGTTAGCTAGGAGGTGACAACAAAGCATACAGAGATAAAATTTAATCAGGGGAACAGTCAGACTGATCAGTGAAGTGGAAAGGGGGAAGGATGGAGAGAAAGGGAAAGCAAGAGTTACTTGGTTAGAAAAGTCAATATTCATACCGTGGTGGTGCAAGTTGCTCAAGTAAAATATGAGGTGTTGGTCCTCCAATTTGCGCTGGGCCTCACTGACTGTGGAGGTGGCCCATGACAGAAAGATCAGTATGGGCGGTCCTTGATTATGCTGGCAGCCTTGCCGAGGCAGCATGAAGGTTCGATGGAGTCATGGGAGTTTGGTGTGTGATGGTCTGCACAAAATCCACAACTTTCTGCAATTTCTTGGTTGGAGTTGTTCCCAAACCAGGCTGTGATATATTCCAATAACATTCCTTCTACGCCACATTTATAGAAGTTGGCGAGGGTTGTTTGGGATTGCCATACTGGAATATCCTAATTGCCCAGCACTCTTTATTATTACCCTTTAAAATTAATCTGTTCTCTTGCTAAGGTATTTATTGCATTAATCTCACTGCAATCAACATAATGGTGGACTCAGTTCCTTTTAGCATTTTATACTGGGGCCAATGTATAATGAGGAAATCTGTAGGAAAGATCCATGCTGACTCTACATTGGATCCTCACTATTTGCAGATTCACCTTTCCATACACAATGTTCCAGAGTTATCCCCACGAAGAGTCCAAACTTGTCAGCATAGATTTGGACAGGTACATAGAGTCCCACACAAAATGTTAAAGTTTTCACTAATATATTCCTGCCCAAAAATTCTGGAATATCTCCCGCCAACCCAACATTCAGAAGTGTAGGAAAGAACTGCAGATGCTGGTTTAAACCGAAGATAGACACAAAAAGCTGGAGTAACTCAGTGGGTCAGACAGCATCACTGATGAAAAGAAATAGGTCACGTTTCAGGTCAAGACCCTTCTTCAGTCTAAAGAAGGGTCTTGACCCGAAAAGTCACCTATTCCTTTTCTCCAGAGATGCTGCCTGACCCGCCAACATTCAGAAGACAAGCTTAAAAAAAAGCTATTATTTTATTACTCAACAAAATCACTATCTAATTTCACCAATGCTTTACTTTTTATTGTGTGTTATGATCTACGTTATATATTTGAGTATATTTCACAATATGTGCAGCACCCAAAAGGTATCCACATTTAAAATCTTACATGCTGTAGTCATCCTTAATATGCATAAAAGATGGTTCAAAAGTAATTTCATTTGAAACAATAAGATAAAGGAAGGCAGTAGGAACGATTGCCCTGAATTTGAAACTATATGACGTGGACAAATGTTGCATTTGGCATTTAGGCCTATGTTTTGCTCCATTTTTCACACTATTATCATCATATGTTGGATTGAGGACACCGAAAAGTGCATTTACTAAATGATTCACAGCCAGTAAATAACACAGGCAGAATCTGATCAAATGACCTAGTTGTGTCTACCTCATCATTTCACAATATAGAATTACACCCAGTGCCTCTCAGTGTCAGTGTGGAAACTGCAAAAGATGATCTTCAGCTGCCCCTTTCCTTCAAATGAAACTATTGCTCAATATGCAAGGTTTGCTGATGACCTTATGTCCCGTTTCTTCAGTGTAAACAAATCTTTAAAGAGCTGGCTGAGAATGAAACAGCTGCTTCCTTTAATAACATTGAGCCCAAATGCTCCGCTAGCACCAAAATCTTATTGTGTATGATAGAACATAGCAGATGAACTGACTAAGTCAGGAGATTTATTCATATGATAGAAACTTCCTTCTTTCCACCTCTGACAAGCAGATCTTTGTTAAGGGCTTTGGAATGAAAAGAACAATAAATCTCAGAACCCCAGGTTAAGTAGGACAATTTCATCCATGACCTCTGCATCGAATAGAAACATAGAAAATAGGTGCAGGAGGAGGCCATTTGGCCCTTCGAGCCGGCACCACCATTCAATACGATTATGGCTGATCATCTATAATCAGTACCCTGTTCCTGTTTTCTTCCCATATCCTTTGATTCCATTAGCCCCAAGAGCAATATCTAACTCTATTGAATACAATATTATAGTGGATGTTCTTTTGATAAAATACATGTTTGGCTGCTATTTATGGCAGAACCAGGACTCAGTCTGGTAATCTCCAAATCCAAATTACTGGCAAACTCTTCAGAGAATTCCCTCCTCATGCAGAAACCCAACAACTGTGCAATAACCCCAAATACAATAAATTTCCTTGTGCAAGGAGCAACACACACATGCTGGGTTCTCAGTCAGAGACTATTCTGATCAACCTACCATTCACTGTGAAGGCCCTGCCCTGGTTTGACTTTGCAAAATGCAAACCTCACACTTCTCTGCATTAAATTCCACCCCTCAGCCCATTTACCCAGCTGATCAACAGCCTGCTGTAATTTTTGATAATCATCGTCACTATCTATGATACCACCCACTTTAGTGTCATCGTCAAACTTACTAATCTTGCTTTGTACATTCTTATTCAAATTATTGATATGAACCACAAACAGCAATGAGCCCAGCGCCAATCCCTGAGGCACACCACTAGTCACAGGCCTCCAGTCTGAAAAACACCCTTCTACCACCACTCTTTTCTTTCTTCCAGAAAGCCAATTTTGTATCCTGTTATCTAGCTGTCCCTGGATCCCATGCGATCTAGCCTTCCAGAGCAGCCTACAATGCAGAACCTGATTCAAGGCCTCGTTGAAGTCCATATTGATAATATCTAGGGTCTAAAGACATGCTGATTGTCCTGAATCAGCTCCGGTCTATCCAAGAACATATATATCGTATCCCTCAGAATCCTCCCCTTATCTCACTCACCATAGATGTTAGGCTCCCTGTTGCCTTATAGATGGATAAAACAGTCTCTACAGCACTCACAAGAGAAGGTTTTGCCCAATGCTTCTCCACTGAGAGCCAATTAATTATTTGTTACATCAATTCTCTGAAGTAGGATCTTATGATATGAAAAGCAACCTTCATAAGGGCACGACAAGCAGGAATTACTTTGCATAGTGGTTTGAAATGTATACTCAATGTTAAAAGTATGACAATGATACAATTTTGTTCTTTCTTTTTAGTTTGCTAATTAGAGTAGGCGGTACAATAGTGAGATGTACATTAAAGATTAGATGTGAAAGCCTTTTTCTCTGGAGCGTCAGAGGCTGAGGGGAGACCTGATAGAAGTATATAAAATTTTGAGAGGTATATATAGTTTAGACAGTCAGAATCCCTTTGCCCAGGGTGGAAATGACAGACTCCACAGCTTTAAGATGATAACTTAATTGGAACATGTGACAATAAATTGATCTTGAAATCTTGAAAGTCATGACATTTAAAAAAGGTGATGTCCAGACCAAGAGAATGTTGGATGCCTAGAATGTGCTGTTGGAATGGTACTGGAGGCAGATATGATAGGGGCATTTAAGAGGCATTAAGATAGGAACATTGATATGCAGGGAATGGAGGTACATGGACGTACAAGCAGAAGCGTTTAGTTTAGCCTGGCATCATGCTTGGCAAGGACACTGAGCCGAAGATCCTGTTCCTACACTCTACTTTGTTCTGCATGCATTATGTGAGGTAAGCGAGTTATTACATTATCTAAACATAGAAACATAGAAAAATAAGGTGCTAGAGTAGGCCATTCGGCCCTTCAAACCATGACCACCATTCAATATGATCATGGCAGATCATCTAACATCAGTACCACGTTCCTGCTTTTTCCCCATATTCCTTGATTCCTTTAGCCCTAAGAGCTAAATCTAATTTTCTCTTGAAAACTTCAACTGAATTCGCCTCCACTGCCTTCTGTGGCAGAAAACTCCATAAACTGTGACCCTTGGTTCTGGACTCCCCCAACATCTAGCTTCATCCTCCCCAATTATAAATGAAAACAAAATCTACTAGTAAAAATTGTGCACCACAGTTTTACATACTCTTCATTAAGTTAATGTGAGCAAATTTGGGCCCCATATCTGAGGAAGGATAATGGTGCCTCTGGAGAGGGTCTAGAGGAGGTTGATAGGAATGATTAGGTTAACATATGATGAGCATTTGACAGCACTGGGCATCTACTCGCTGGAGTTTAGAAGGTTGAGGGGGGATCTCATTGAAACTTACAGAATAATGAAAGGATGTGGAAAGGATGTTTTCACTGGTGGGAGAGTCTAGGACCAGAGGTCGTAGCCTCAGAATTAAAGCTCTTTTAGAAAGGAGGCGAGAAGGAACTTCTTTAGTCAGAGGGTAGTTAATCTGTGGAACTCATTGCCACTTAAGGCTGCGGAGGCCAAGTCAGTGGACATTTTTAAGGCATAGATCAACAAATTCTTGATTAGAATGGGTGTCAAGGGTTATGGGGAGCAGGCAGGAAAATGGGATTTGGAGGCAGAGATCAGCCATGATTGAATGGCAGAGCCGACCCAATGGGCCGAATGGTCTAATTTTACTCCTATAACTTGTGAAGTTTGATACAAGTTGAACACCTTCACAGAGTTAAGTATCATTTGAAATATCTTATGTAATCTTTTGTACACACTTTCATTGTGATAGGTCTGAACTACTATTTTTTTATTATTGCAGATTAATGAACAGCAAAGAGATGCCAAGGAATTCTGTGCTACCTACCTGTCTGTCTGTCTGTCTGCTGATGGAAAACACATCGGGGTATTGAGCAACTGCAAAATGCTCTTCTTCCAAGGGCATTGATCTACTGTTTCCTTCCTCATCAATAATGCAGGTCTCCTGGACAGCTGCCCAGAGATAATTACTAACTTCCACAATGGTCAGTATGATGTACAGTGATTTTTTGAATGAGATTTCATGTTACTTGTGGAAATCATTAATTTAATGATTAATTTCTTGCCATGGAAAGAACATTGCCATCTGGAGACATTTTCTGATTAGTAAACAAAAAGACACAAAGTGCTGGAGTAACTCAGTGAGTCAGTCAGCATCTCTGAAGATCATGGGGAGGTGACATTTTGGATTGGGACTTTTTTTTTTCAAACTTTCAGTCTGATGAAAGGACCTGACCCGAAATGTCTGTCTGAGGATTAGTCCTGACCCGAAACATCACCTATCCATGTTCTCCAGAGATGCTACCTTGAGTTACTCCAGCACTTTGTTTCTTTTTTTAAAATAAACTAGCATCTACAGTTCAGTGCATCTCTTTCTAACTAGTCACATTCACTTCTACTGAATGAACTGAATCACATTTTAGATGGATGCTCACAGAGCATCTGCACTTGGTCAAGTGGAACAGAAAAAATGGAGGGAAGCATTTGCTAACAAATCCAGATAAATATGGACGAGTCCATATGTGGTCTGAAAAAATGAGAAATTAGACAAGCCAAAATGTCAGTGAACTTGCAGCCACTCCAATCGACTATTTTTGCTGATCAGAATTGTGTGGGTTTTGAAGCGTTAAAAAGGCAAAGCATCATTTAGAGCAACTTAAATTTCAGGACTGAAAATCTGGCAACATGAAGGAAATAGCTGCCTGTAAAATTAAAAAAATAAAATAAATATGTGGCTACCACAGCAACAAGTAATGCTTGATGCAAAATGCTCGTGTGGAATGGGACATGTAACCAGCCAGGAATGCCTCTCCTGTTCAGAGACTGCCGAATACTTAGGCCAAGCTCAAATGTATTGCTCCATGCGATCTGTGTTCTCTCTTCTCCCCCTCCCCTCTCTCCCCCTCTCTGTAAGAGTAAACACTCTTTTGTCAGATGGTGGTGAATCTGTGGAATTCAATGTCACAAACAACTAACTGTGGAGGCCAAGACAATGGATATTTTTTAAGGTGGATATTGATAGATTCTTAATTAGTGATGGTGTCTGGGGTTATGGGGAGAAGGCAGGAGGCAGAAGGCAATTAAATATTCCAGGATTTCATTGTTTCAGATGTGATAGAATCGGAGGGGCAAGAGGTGGGGGTGTTGCATTGCTTGTCAGGGAGGATATCACAGCAGTGATTTGGCAGGACAGACTAGAAGGCTCGATTAGGGAGGCTGTTTGGGTGGAACTCAGAAATGAGAAAGGTTTAGCAACACTTATAGGGGTGTATTATAGACCACCAAATAGGGAACGAGAATTGGAAGAGCAAATATGTAAGGAGATAGCAGATATTAGTAGTAAGCACAGAGTGGTGATTGTGGGTGATTTCAATTTTCCGTATATAGACTGGGAATCGCATTCTGTTAAAGGGCTGGATGGTTTGGAGTTTGTAAAATGTGTGCAGGATAGTTTTTTGCAGCAATACGTAGAGGTGCCTACCAGAGAAGGGACAGTGTTGGACCTCCTGTTAGGAAATGAGATGGGTCAGGTGACGGAGGTATGTGTTGAGGAGCACTTTGGGTCTAGTGATCACAATGCCATTAGTTTTAATATCATTATGGAGAAGGTCAAATCTGGACCAAGGGTTGAGATTTTGGATTGGAGAAAGGCTAATTTTGAGGAGATGAGAAAGGATTTAAAAGGAGTGAAATGGAAATTTTTGTTTTATGAAAAGGATATAATAGAGAAATGGAGGATATTTAAAAGTGAAATTTTGAGAGTACAGAGTCTTTATGTCCCTGTTCGGTGGAAAGGAAAGAATAATAATTTGAAAGAGCCGTGGTTTTCCAGGGAAATTGGACACTTGGTTCGGAAAAAGAGGGAGATATGCAATAAATATAAGTGACAGGGAGTAAATGAGGTTCTTGAGGAATATAAAGAATGTAAAAGGAATCTTAAGAAGGAAATTAGAAAAGCGAAAAAAAGATATGAGGCTGCTTTGGCAAGTAATGTAAAAGTAAACCCCAAGGGGTTCTACAGATATGTCAATAGCAAAAGGATAGTGAGGGATAAAATTGGTCCATTAGAGAGTCAGAGTGGTCAGCTATGTGCTGAGCCGGAAGAAATGGGGGAGATATTAAACAATTTCTTTTCTTCGGTATTTACCGAGGAGAAGGATATTGAATTATGTGAGGTAAGCGAAACAAGTAGAGTAGTGATGGAAATTAGGAGGATTAAAGAAGAGGAGGTACGGACACTTTTGAAAAATATAAAAGTGGATAAGTCTCCAGGTCCTGATAGGATATTCCCTAGGACATTGAGGGAAGTTAGTGCAGAAATAGCAGGGGCTATGACGGAAATATTTCAAACGTCATTAGATACGGGGATGGTGCCGGAAGATTGGCGCATTGCGCATGTTGTGCCCTTGTTTAAAAAAGGTTCTAAAAGTAAACCTAGCAATTATAGACCTATTAGTTTGACGTCTGTGGTGGGAAAATTAATGGAAAAGATACTTAGGGACAATATATATAATTATTTGGATAATCAAGGTCTGATTAGAAACAGTCAACATGGATTTGTGCCTGGAAGGTCATGTTTGACTAATCTTCTTGAATTTTAAAGAGGTTACCAGGGAAATTGATAAGGGCAAGGCTGTGGATGTTGTCTATATGGACTTCAGTAAGGCATTTGACAAGGTTCCACATGGAAGGTTGATTAAGAAGGTTAAATCGTTGGGTATTAATAGTGAGGTTGCAAGATGGATTCAACAATGGCTGAATGGGAGATACCAGAGGGTAACGGTTGACAATTGTATGTCAGGTTGGAGGCCAGTGTCTAGTGGAGTACCCCAAGGATCTGTGTTGGGTCCACTGTTGTTTGTCATTTACATTAATGATCTGGATGATGGTGTGGCAAATTGGATTAGTAAATATGCAGATGATACTAAGATAGGTGGAGTAGTTGATAGTGAGGTAGATTTTCAAAGTCTACAGAGAGACTTGGGCCTTTTGGAAGGGTGGGCTGAAAGATGGCAGATGGAGTTTAATGCTGATAAGTGTGAGGTGCTGCATTTTGGTAGGACAAATCAAAATAGGACGTACAGGGTAAATGGTAGGGAATTGAGGAATGCAGTGGAACAGAGGGATCTGGGAATAACTGTGCATTGTTCCCTGAAGGTGGAATCTCATGTGGATAGGGTGGTGAAGAAGGCGTTTGGTATGCTTGCCTTTATAAATCAGAGCATCGAGTATAGAAGTTGGGATGTAATGTTAAAATTGTACAGGGCATTGGTGAGGACGAATCTGGAGTATGGTGTGCAGTTCTGGTCGCCAAATTATAGGAAGGATGTCGACAAAATGGAGAGGGTACAGAGGAGAATTACTAGAATGTTGCCTGGGTTTCAGCACTTAGGCTACAGAGAGAGGTTGAACAGGTTGGGTCTTTATTCTTTGGAGCGTAGAAGGTTGAGGGGGGACTTGATAGAGGTTTTTAAAATTTTGAGAGGGACGGACAGAGTTGACGTGGGTAGGCTTTTCCCTTTGAGAGTGGGGAAGATTCCAACAAGGGGACATAGCTTCAGAATTGAGGGACAAAGGTTTAGGGGTAACATGAGGGGGAACTTCTTTACTCAGAGGGTGGTGGCTGTATGGAATGGGCTTCCAGTGGAAGTGGTGGAGGCTGGCTCGATTTTATTATTTAAGAGTAAATTGGATAGGTATATGGATAGGAGGGGATTAGAGGGTTATGTTCTGAGTGCAGGTAGATGAGACTAGGTCAGGGAGAATGGTCGGCGTGGACTGGTAGGGCCGGACAGGCCTGTTTCCATGCTGCAGTTGTTATATGTTATATGTTATATGTTAATGGGATCGAGAGGGCAAGATAGATCAGCCATGATCGAATAGCGGAGTAGACTTTATGGCCTAATTCTGCTTTTTTAACTTATGAACAATAGCAGTAAAACCATTATACAACAGGCATCAGTCTGAAGAAGGGTCTCGACCCGAAACGTCACCCATTCCTTCTCTCCTGAGATGCTGCCTGACCTGCTGAGTTACTCCAGCATTTTGTGAATAAATACCTTCGATTTGTACCAGCATCTGCAGTTATTTTCTTACACTTATTATACAACAGCATCTCACCTCCAAACAAGACAAAAATAATAATATAGCACTCATTTAAAAACAAAAGTTACAAGTATTTTTTCACATAAAAGATTTTATACCATTCCAACTCAAAAACAGAAACAATTCTCTGAAAAAGGTGGATTATGTTCTTTCAGCCAAACAATAGCAAGGATGGTGGTTATGTTTGACATCTTAATATTCTGTGAAAAATGAGGTGTCACTCTCAGCTGCTGTGAGATGAAACCGAGGAAGTCTTTCCCGGTTCTGTTTTCCAGTTGTAAATCCATGCTGTTTGCACAATTAAAGCACAGTTATTGATGGAATGCGCCACCTTTGACCTTTTTGTCATTAGCAACTTCCTTCACTCAAGGCTCTTCCTGTAAAAGGAGTTCAGCTGTTAAGAGTTTGGGCAGTTTATATGGTGTTGCTTCTGCATTCTGACTCAAGGGCAGGAAATGCACCCCATTAGCAGTACTGGGAAACCCAGGTTCTGCTTTCTTGTACTAATTGTCATATTCTACTACGGATATGTTTTATTTGGCAGACTAAAGTTGTATTTTGTATTGTGCAATATTAGATACTGAACAGAATTGTTTTTGTAAGTATCTTCGTTTGGCCCAATGGTTAGGCCTCATGGTGTTTCAAACTGCCTTTTTTTGTTTAAACGTCACAAAATAAATGAGTGCCAGTTAGTATTCT